>NC_137059.1:13135821-13217566 GCF_032717465.1 Coenobita brevimanus
GATTTAAGCTGTGAAGAAAGACTAGAAAAACTGAACCTACCAATACTACAAGAGAGAAGGAAGTGGAAATATGATTACGCTATATAAACATATCTCAGAGAAAGAAAGAATACACATCAATGCGTGTGTGTGTATATATATATATATATATATATATATATATATATATATATATATACAGTATATATATATATATATATATATATATATATATATATATATATATATATATATATATATATATATATATATATATATATATTTACGTGTCCGACTCTGGGCAAAGGCTTCAGGGCCTATTTCTCGGGGGCAGTGACCTATCCCAAGGCCCAGTAGTCCTCCTCCACCTTCCACATGTCACCACTTCGGCGCTAACACCCACCGTCCATACTGAATACATGCTAGGGCTGTCTCATACAGGACTGGTGTATTGGTATTAGCGGGGGTATTTTTACGACATGTCGGCGGGTCATCTGGTAGATCAGAAAAGTCTGCTTTTAGGAAATTCAAATCCGTAAACTGTTCCCTGCCCCAGCCGGGATTCGATCCTGGGTCCATTAGACTGCAGGTCGCCTCTCTACCGATTCAGCCACCGCCTCCCCCATATAACCTATGGGGAAGCATCAACAAGAGGAGAATGAAAAAAAAAGATGCTTAAAAAGAGAGGTGAGAAAGACGTAAGGAAATTCAGTTTCCGAAATAGTGCAACTGATTTGTGGAATGAGCAACCGAATGAAATAATGCGTGCCAAAACTATTCATAGATTTAAGGATATGTATAATAAAAATGGTTTAATAAACGGGACAGTACGAGCTTGACTCACTCCTGTAAAGATACAATTAGGTAAGAACAGATATATGCACACACACACACACACACACACACACACACACACACACAGATGCGGAAGGGTGAGAAAGGAGGGAGGGAGGATTTGGGGTCGGTGAAGGGAACGGATGAGATGTGGAAGTGTGTACTGCTGTTCTAATAGCAGCTTGCGCAGTACTCTGACTCGTATCTCCGATATAAACCCTTAAATTCAGCTATATTATGGATGTATTTCCATTAGGATTCCATGATATGCCATCCAATTGGCTATAGCTGTAATGAGCGAATACTTTGGTAAAATATAAAATATTATAACTATGCTAGTTTCAGTATTGCATTTTGTTCATACTTTTCAGTGATTATGCAGTTAACCATTAAACAGTAATTCGTAAGACGTAGGGGCAATCTTTCTCGGGGATAAACAACCACTGAGGATGATTAGAGTGTGAAGTTGTTGTGAACTACTCTCTCTCCCTGTGTGTGTGTGTGTGTGTATGTGTGTGTGTTCTTACCTAATTGTTCTTACCTAATTGTATCTTTACAGGAATGAGTTAAGCTCGTACTGTCCCGTGTCTTAAACCATATTTATCGTACATACCCTTAAATTTATGAATTTTTTTGGCACACACTGTTTCACTCGGTAGTTCATTCCACTCAACACTTGCTCTATTTGGGAAACCAAATTTCCTTACGTCTTTATCACCTCTCTTTTTATGCAGTTTTTTGCAGTGTCCTCTTGCTGATGCTTCCCCATACGTTAAGTAATCATTTATGTCTATTTTCTCCTTCCCTGATATGCATTTATACAGCATAATCATGTCACCTCTTTTCCTTCTCTCCTGTAGTGTTGGTAGATTCAGTTTATTTAGTCTTTCTTCGTAGCTTAGATCTCTTAACCTTGGTACCCATCTTGTAGCGGCCCTTTGAACTTTTCAATCTTGTCTATGTGTTTTTTGAGATGAGGACTCCAGACTACTGATGCATACTCCAGGGTTGGTCTGATGAATGATGTTATTATCTTTCTTAGCATGTCTTCATTTATGTATGTAAACGCTATTGTTACACTGGCAAGCAGTGTATACATGCTCCGTACCTTCTCACTGATGTGGTCAGCCGGAGATAGTCTGTTATTGACAATCACACATAGGTCCTTCTCTCTTTCTGATGTGTGTAGGGTTTTATTTCCTAACTTATAATCCCAATCAGGTCTTTTTCCACTTTTACCAAACTTGATTACATGACACTTGTCCACATTGAATACCATTTCCCATGTATTACTCCATTCATGAAGTTTATTTAATTCTTCTTGTAGCTCTTTACAAGTGTCTGTGTTTGTAATTCTCCTTTGTATTTTTGCATCATCTGCAAACATATTTTCATTTCCAGTGTTACTGTCTATATCATTTATATACACTAAAAACATGATTGGTGCCAGCACTGAGCCCTGTGGTACTCCACTAGTCACTTCTTTCCATGATGAGTAATTTCCCCTTAGTACTGTTCTCATTTTCCTTTTCATTAGAAAATCTTGCATCCAATAATACAGATTGCCTCGAATTCCTCCTTGATGGTACAGTTTCCATAAAAGTCTTTGGTGTGGTACTGTGTCAAATGCTTTCTTGAAATCTAAATAGATACTGTCCATCCATCCTTCTCTTTCCTGTAATGTGTCTGTTACTCTGTCATAATAGCTCAACAGATTAGTAACACATGATTTTCCTTTTCTGAAACCAAACTGCCTTTCTGTTATCATACTGTGTTCTTCTAGGTGATTTACCCAAGCTTTTCTTATAAGCTTTTCTAATACCTTGCTTACAACACTGGTTAGTGATACTGGTCGGTAGTTAAGTGGATTTTGTCTATTCCCTTCCTTGAACAAGAGAACAATGTTTGCTTTCTTCCAAATATCATGTAGTTTACCTTGACTCAAGGATTTCTTGAAAATTAAAAATAATGGTTTACTTAACTCCTTTGCACATTCACGTAGCACCCAACATGAAATTTCATCAGGACCATTTGCTTTTCCTTTGTCTAATTTACTTAGCTCCTCCTGTATTTCTTTTTCTGATGTCTGTATATCTGGTAGTATGTGTGGGCATGCATGTTCCACATAATCCCTCTCAAAATTATTTTCCTCTGTAAAAACCGATTGGAAATTCTTGTTTAGTGCTTCACAAATATCCTTCTCTTGTGTATAGGTAATTCCATCGTCCGTAATGGATTGTATTTTATCTTTTACTTTGGTTTTGCTTCTGATGTAGCTGTAAATTAGCTTTGGTTGGTCACTACTTTTATTTATGATATCCTCCTCAAACTGTTTTTGGGCTTCCCTCCTTATTCTTGTATAATCGTTTCTTGCCTGTTTGTAATTATTGTATACCCTTTCACTATTGTGTCTTCTGTATCTATTCCACAACAAATCTCTTTTTTCCTTTTATTTTTTACATTCTGTACTGAACCATTTCTTTATTTTCTTTTCTGCTTCTTTGTGCTGTGGAATGTACTTCTGGACTCCTATTTCATAAAGTTCACAGCATTTTTCATATATAGCATTTAAATCTTGTCCTCTAAGCTCCTTTTCCCAAGCAATTTCTAAGAAATACTTCTTTAGGTCATGATACTTTCCCTTTTTATAGTTTAGGCCCTGTTTGTAACTTTCATTGCTGTTATCTATGTCATATGCAATCCTGAAATTTCAATTTAGTACTGCATGGTCGCTTTTGTCGAATGGAGGGTGATATATTAAATTGTCAATATCGTTTTCTTGCCCAGTAAATATTAGATCTAGCATTGAGGGCACATCGAGTCCTCTTTTTTTGGTGCTTTCCCTTACATGTTACGTTAGGAAAAACTCTTGCACAAGATCCAGGAGCTTTTGGTCCCAACAGCTTTCTTGGCTTATTATATCTAGAGTATTCCAATTTATATTTGTATTAAAATATCCAATTAGTATAATTCTTTTCGGTTTCTCTTCCATTTTATGTAGTAATGCTCTTAAACTCTGAATTGTACTCTCCGCCACTTCCTCATATTCGTCTCTTTCCCATGTGTTTGATCTGGGTGGCATGTACAAATTGGCTACAATTACTTTCCCTTCAGATGTATTTATCTTTACGCAATCAGTTCTATTTGTGATGGTATATCTAATTCTATTTCTTAAACTTTTAGATTTTTCTTAGTTAATTTTATAATTCCTCCTCCTTTTTTTAAGTTCCTATCTCTTCTCCATAAATTATTTGCCTCTAAGTTTAGGATGTCATTTGATATCCTTGGTGTTAATTTTGTTTCAGTTAGGCATATCATAAATATGTGGTTCATTTTCTCTGACATAATCATTGATCTCTAATAATTTAGATACCAATCCATCCACATTTGAGTACATCAACTTATTCATCTTGTTTATATACTTGCCATGATTTGGTTCTACTAGCTTTCTCCTTTTTATTCCCTCCTATTTATGTACCACTTTCGTACCTGCAATCCAAATACTTTGTAAAAAAAAATGTATTCTTCTCCTCCTCTGATCTTCCCTCATTTTTTGTTTTTGCTTCCTCCTTCTTCTCTTTCAATAATTCCAGTTTCTCTTGTGTTAGGCATCTTTTTATCCATACATTTTTTAACTCTTTTTTCCATAAGATTCTTTGCATTTTTTAGTATCTCCTCCACGGTGTTTACACTCTGGAAGGTTACCTTTAGGGGTCTTGACTTGCTTTTCTCGTATTTCCCTAACCTTTTGTGTTCCTCTATGTCTTTACTACAGATTTCCTCTGATACTTCTTTCAATATGCCCATTACATTTGCCATCTCCTTTTTGTCTCTTGAGATCTTGTTTTTTACTTTTTCCTCTTCTATATCAGTGATTACTATAGATTTGTTAATATCTACTGAATCTCTTACTAACTCAGGATTGTTTTGGATTATTCTTTTCACTTCCTTTTTAATGCTTTTTTCTTCCACCCTTGTTTCCAAGTCTTTCTTTACTTTCACTGTTTCAGCATAAGTGGTTTCCACATCATTTTTGTAGCTTTGCACAGCTTCATTCACCTGTATTATCTTCTCCTCAATATCACTGCTCTGGTCTATCAGACTGCTTACTTGTCTAATTGTCTCTGTATCATTTTTGAACACTTCCATAATACTCTCGTGGTTGACTACTGTACTTGACATTTCACTAATTTTCCTCCTAAGTGTACCCACTTCAACTGTTAGCTCATCTATGGTTATGTCTTTCTTGTTGACTTCCTTTTCTAATTTTTCTATTCTTCCTTTTGCAAGTGCATCTGTTTCTTAATTTCATCAATCTCATTTTGAAAAGCCGTCTCTAACTTGTGTACTCTTTCCACCAGTTTATTGTGAGTCTCCATTTCAACCAGTTCTTGGTAGAAATTATCATCCTGCTTTCTACCTTTATCCCGTTTCTTTTCCAAATTTGCTTTACTAAAGTATGTGGTCATTTTGCAGTACTAAAAGCGCATATAGTACTTACATTCCCCGGGGCAGATTGTAGACTAAACAACGACCAGCTGATTGTGCGCATTTTTGCGCCGCTGGTTTGTTTACTTTTCTGTTTAACCAAGTCTTACTTAAAATTTCATCTTTTTTATATTAGAACACCATTTAATCTAACCTTGCACAGAGCTTGACTCATATAAAGATACTTATTTAGGTAATGCCGCTGGCCAAGTTGGCCAGGTATAGAGCGGTGGCGACGTGCGTCTGCTTTCTCTCGGTGCCTTGGTGTGTGTGTGTGTGTGTGTGTTTCTGTCTGTCTGTCTGTCTGTTTATGCATGTTTTGTTTCTCTCTCTCTCTCTGTTTGCGCGCGCGCGCCTGTGTGTGTGTGTGTGTGTGTGTGTGTGTGTGTGTGTGTGTGTGTGTGTGTGTGTGTGTGTGAGTCAGTTGGTTGGGTGGTTGGAGTTGATGAGGTTGAGTTGGTGGGTGTGGTAGTTCGGTGCATCGCCAGGGAGGGTGGAAAGTGGTAATGGTGGAGCGGGGAGAGGGACAGTTGTTGGGTGTGGTGTGTGGAGTGGTTTTGGGTGGGTTGTGAGGGTAATTGGGTTAGTGAGTGGATGCGTTTGGTGGGCTGGGTGGGTAGGTGGCTGGACGTGTGGGTGGTCGGGGAGGGGTCGGTAAGTTAGGTTGTGTGGATGGATGAGATGGATGGCATTGCTGGGTAACTAGGGTGGGTGGAACTCGTGATTGGGAAGGGTAAGTCGGGTTCAAATGAGTGAATGGGGTGGCGTAGTGAATGGGGTTGGGTAAGAAGAGTGGATGGGCAGGTGGGTCGGTGGGAGGAGTGGATGGACAGGATGGGTGGATGGGCAGGGTGAGGTGGGCTGGGAGTGTTCAGGGAAAGATTTTTTTTTTTTATGTGAGAAAGAAGGAACCAAAGGCCGCGAGCCCGCAAAATTGTTCCTTCCAAGAGAAAAACAAAATACAAGAGAGAGCCAAATTCAAGATCCGATCATTTCGAGATGCCTGGACACACTGCGTTTGACAGACTGGAGATCATAGGAAGCAGGAAATACAGACAGAGGGAGACAGTTCCAGAGTTGACCTGTTTCATAAATGAAGGACTGGGAGTAACGGTTAACTCTTGCATTAGAGAGTTGGACAGAAAGTGGAAGGGTTGTGTGGATGGATGAGATGGATGGCATTGCTGGGTGACTAGGGTGGGTGGAACGCGTGATTGGGAAGGGTGGGTGGAATTTGTGAGTGGTGAGGGGGGGTGGTAGGGGTCGGTGGGCAAGATAGGTTGTTGGGATGTGTGGGCAAAGTGAGTCACCAGGGTGAATGGGCACCGTTGGTCGCCAGGGTGGCTGAGACGATTGCGTGGTCGGAGTGATCTAAGTGGGTGGTTGGGTTGGGTGGGTGGATGGGTTCAGGGTGGAGAAGTGAATGAGTAAATGAGTTGAGTGGCATTGTTGGGTGAACTTCGTTTGTGGCATTCGTGGGTTAGCAGGATGGATAGCAGGGATCGATTGGCTGGGTGGGTGGCAGGGGTGAGGTCGGTGGGTTGTGCTGGATGGGTTGAGTGGGTAGTTGGATGAGTAGGTGAGTGTATATGTGGCTGTCCACATGCCAAGGCAAGAGAGGGACTTATCTGGCCATATAACTTTCAACTGTTACTTGGATTTTAGTCTATCGCTTAGAATACGTTGGATAACTATTTGGAAACCAAAATCTATACATTAATGTCATTGTATTGAAATCTGCTAAAACTTCGATATAATCACTTCTCATGGAACTGAAGATGGATCTATGCACTCGATAATACACCTAATAGTAAGATAAATGAAAGTAACATCACATGCGGCAAAACGTGCGAGTTAGGGAAGTTTCATATTTCCGATCCATCCGCCTAACAAATCAGTGTTTTGGTGGGGATAAGGAGGGGTAGTTAGGGGTGAGAGTAGACGTGTGCGATTAACCTGACCTCTTGTGGCAGATTACCTTGTATCACGAATTTCTGTCAGGAGGTGTACGTAACATGTATACACTGCTTGCTGATTTTAGAATTGCATTCACATACATAAATGATGACATGATGAGAAAGATAATAACATCATTCATCAGACCAACCCTGGAGTATGCATCAGTAGTCTGGAATCCTCATTAAAAAAAATAAATAAATAAAACTGAAAAAGTACAAAAGGGCAGCTACAAATTGGGTACCAATCTCAAGGAGTGGCGTAGCGTTGGGGGGGGGGGCACAGGGGAGGTTGCCCGGGGCGAAAAATTCTTATAGGCGCAAAATGTCAAAAAGAAAATAATAATAATAAATAAAGTAGTGATAATGAATTGAAAAAAAAAAAGCGCGCCTTCCCCCTCATGCAGAAAATCTCCCAATGTTCGAACATTCTACCTGTACACAGTTTTTCATAATGGCGGTGCAAATAAACGTTGCCACGTAACATTTACATTATTCTTCTCGCTAATTACGGCCATACTGTCCTCATATAACCCTTTTCGGTGAACTACATAATGCCTATTAACAGAGTGAATTCCCGTTTGAAGATACCAGTGCTGTAATGTTCCATGACTTGCACAAAAAATCATATTTAAAAAATTCAGTTTCACCGAGTTGCAAGGGCGCTAGATAGCCTCGCTCCTCCTCCCCTACCCGCCTAGTCTTCGTGATGTGTGACACTGATTTGTTACGTAAGTTTTAAAATCCACCTCAAGCCTAAAGTAATTCTTAAAATGCATATGTGTATGCAAGATTTTCTGCTCAGAATGGCATATTCTTTCATCTCTACAAATTTTTGCAGAAACTCGTGTTACACTTGTATATTATGAAACATGCTGTGGCCTCCGTTGTTTGTGCATGTGGCGACAATCCGATCGCTAAATTAAGATCTGTCGAAATCTCGAAATACCGTCGCCAAGTAATGTTCTCGCCAATTTAGTGTTGCAACACCAACAAAGAGTAAAACATAATTTTTTTTTTTTACACAAGATCTTAGGTTTTTTAACCCCTACCTTCGGTTCTTGGAGATTAATTCGAAAAGTCACCTGGATCTTGTTTTTTTTTTTTTTCCAAATAAATATACACATTAAATCTGGAAAATATTTTATTTTATTTTAATGATTAGTAAGAAATGTTCGTCTATAATAACGTGTACCCACCCTGTGGACTGTATGTACAGATGCAAAAGCGCTTTCCTTTTGATGAGGAAAATGTGCTGGCATTAATCAATACTTTTTATCCAAAAGTAGCCCTATATCCCATAAGAACAAAAGCAATTGCAAATTTGGTAGTACACTTCCCTACTCTCGTAAAGAAGAAAGAAACTGATTTTCTACAGGAACAGTGGCAAGATTTGTTGCATTCCAGATCAACTCTTCAGCATCTCAGTCAATCAGGAACATATTTCTGGCATAAAATGCCTAGAATTACTGATGAGAATAAGCAATCTAAATCTGAATTTCTTTCAAGATTTTGTGATCTTTTACTTCTACCACATTCTTCTGCGTTTGTTGATTGTTCTCACAAATGACTATGCAAAAAACCATGACCATGAACAGATTGTTGACCTACACAACCGTCAATCGGTTGTTTGCAGAACAAGCCATCGCCTGACAAGAAGTACCCTGCTTTGAATGGAGACCATCGAAAGAACTCATCATTGACATGAAAAGTGACAATATGGGCCAGCGTTATGGAGGTAAGTGTTGCAGCACAGAACAGGCAACACGTATCCTGCCGACGAGACCGAAGTTGCCAGTAGCTGAGAGGAAAACACACAGGTTTATGTGCAATAATTCTGCTGTATAAAAGCCTAAAAGATGAGTTGAAGGAGCGATATCTGTATTTATATGTACTTACTGTTATGCTTGCTGTTTCTAGGGCGGCTTTCCTAGGAGCACCTATGATACAGCCGGGTTCTTTATCTAGACCGGAGCTAGGATACACCACAAGAGGAACAGGGTATAAAAACTCTAGGCAACTACCTTACACGTATATTACTATATCTTTCCTTACAATACAGACAAGACACACAGTACCCTATACAATGTCAAGGAGTGTTAGACAGGACTCGGACTGGCAGATATATCATGTGTATCTCGCAGGATACCACAATCGCGAGGACATAGGACAGACACTGTAAACACT
The DNA here is from genome assembly GCF_032717465.1 of Coenobita brevimanus. Taxonomy (NCBI): domain Eukaryota; kingdom Metazoa; phylum Arthropoda; class Malacostraca; order Decapoda; family Coenobitidae; genus Coenobita; species Coenobita brevimanus. Next base: position 13,145,265 of record NC_137059.1, read on the forward strand.
TGGCTCGAGGTTATACACAGTTTTAGTCTAGGGTTGCATATATCTCACAGGATAAGTGTCAGTGTCCCGCTTTACACTGAGTAATGGTGGAGTAGCGTTTCTGATGTCATAAATAAACAGTTATATGTGGTCGGTGTATTTATGATTGGGACACAGTCTTTGTCGCTCACTATTTCCACTGTTCGCTACTCGGCACTATGTTCAGTTTTTATATCACAGTCACTGTTTGGTAAGGGATCGTCGAGGGCTCGGGCCGGGCAGAGGTGGCCTGGGGACTCGCAGCTGTCAGGCAGGTGTTAGTGGGATCTCCTCTGGTGTCTTTGCCAGAGGCCACGGGACTTCCCACAGAGGTGTCATCGCCTGTCGTGGACTAGGGTCAGGCGTCGTAAAGGGCACCTCACTGGTGGGGCTGGGTAAGAGAGTCTGGCCCTTTGGACTGAAGCTGAACAACTCCTGCAGGCGCCCCTGTCTGTGCCAGGTTGGGGAAAGGCATCTCCGTTGCCTGGGACTGGGAGAGTCACTCCCCAGAGTACTGGGGGAGCTGTTGAGGGTCCGTTGCCTGTGGTCTCTCTCCTGTTGCGCCGCCATCAGTGTTGGACTGCAGTGTCACCTTCGGCAGGAGTCCGCTGGCTGGAGGGCATAAACTCCTGGGGATAACAAAGGGCCACTCCACCAGTTCTCTAGGCTGAGGTTCTTCTGAGGGCTGCCTCGGGTTGGAGAGATGGAGGCTCGACTTGCTCTGCCACTGGAGGGGCGGACTGAGCAAGGGTCATCCTCACATTGTGAAGTCACAAGGGGTGAGAGACTTTTAAGGTGTCTCTCCCTGGCGCGGCTACAGGCTGTCCCTTTCTCGTCGGTGAGGCTACTGGCCGTCTCCGGGGCCCAACTTCCTGACGGGACCATGGACGGAGTGCAGTTACTGGCAGTAACCTGTCCACGGATGTGGCTACAGGCCATCGCCGGTGTCCCATATGAGGAGTGACGTGTAGGCAAGGAGCGGCTACAGGTCGTTTCCTGACTATTGGTGTGGTTACAGGCCAGCACTGGTGTCGTGCTCCTTGAGGCTACTGTAGAAGGAGAAGGGATGTACCGTTCTCTCCCCAACTGCGGCTGCAGGCCGTCACTGGTTCTGCAGGGGAGGTGGGCAGCATTTGGAGTGGCTAGAGGCCGTCTCTCTATAGGCAGGCCATCATGTTATTGTGCAGCTACAGGTCGTCCCTTTATATGCGCGGCTACAGGCCATCGCTGTATTTGAGCGGCTACAGGCCGTCACTGGGGTGCTGCCAGGAGTTAGGTTTTCAGGTCCACCCCGATGCTGGTGAGGGCTGGCTCGGCTTGAGAGTAATGTACCCGGAATGTGGTGTTTGTGCCAGGCACGCTCCGTGGAATAGGGGCACTCGAACATATGCAACATATGCCCATATCGCATGGACTGGACACATGCCCTACAAACTCCTCCATAGTCGCCTCCTGAGGATGTTGTGGTGCCCCCAGTTGTCACAGCTGGTATTTCACCAGCATCTTGGTGAGAAAAATCACGTCCCTGTGGCTGGAGGTAGTAGGTCACGGTGGTGTCGATGTTGTGGGCTGGAGTCAGGTGCTGAAAGAGGGTGGTCCATTGTGTGATTGCCAGGTTTTGGTCGTGGTTAGGGGTGTAGGTGATGTAGAGAGTGGATGCTTGGGAGGCCGTGTGGAGGAGCTGGAGGAGGTGATGGGGATCATGGATGCGCCGCTTCCTGCTGTAGGTTGGTGCCCAGGTGGTGTGTTGTATCCCCATGGCTGGAGATGGTTGCTGTTCTGAGGGCCCCAGCTGAATGCTGGTGACCGGTGAGGTGGTGGCAGTTTTATGCTGCAGGTAGATGCAGGTGTTTTCCCCAGGGATAGGGGTGGGTGGATATTTCAATTGGGCCTGATGTAGCATGAGGTTGATGGGGGTCATACTGGGGGTAAGGGGACTGGGGGTGGCTGGATCTAGTGGTGGAGGTGAGGTGGGGGGACTAGGGGTGGTGTATGTGGTAGGATGGCTTGAAATGCGGCCGGAATGGGTGATGGTGGTTTTCAAGGTGGGCGTGGGTGGTGAGGAGGGAGTATGGTCTCGCGGTGCTGTGGCTGTGTTGGGTGGTGGCATTTGAAGTGTGGGCCCGGTGGTGATGGGGGAACATGTGGTGATGACAGGGGGAGTTGATGCGGGGGTGGAGGCAGCAGGGGGTGGTGTGTGGGGGTGTGAGGGTGCTCTGGTGCTGGAGGCGGGTGGTGGTGGCAAGGTGAGAGGTGAGGTGAAGTGAGGTGTGCGGAACGAAGGAGCTCGGGATGAGGGGGTAATGGGTTGGCTGGGGGGACGGATTTGCAGTGGTGGTGAGGTGGCGGGTGTGGTGGCATGAGGTGTGGGGGGTGAAGGAGCTGGTGGAGAGGGGGTAGGGGATGACAGGAGCAAGGAGGAAGGTGTGATGTAGCAATTATAGAAGTCGGGAGGGGGGTCTGGGGTGGTGAGTGGAGGTGAGGTGATGCTGGGGGCGGGCAGGGTGGGGTCAGGGCGAGGGGTGGCAGTGGTGTGGAACAGGCACATGCGTCGATTTTGGTATGAACATGGGGTGTTGTGGTAGCCTATTGTTATTGGTAGGGGTTAGGGACATGGGTGACAATGTATGGGCTCATAAAGCGTGGGGAGTTTCTGGGGGATGGGCAGCTTCGCAACCATCGCAGAGTCACCTGGCTTGTAGGGATTGGCAGGATGGGCATCGGGTTGGAGGTCGAGGTTGTTTTGTAGGTGGCGGAGTGGATCAGATGTGGGTGTTGTGGGAGGTTGCGGGTGTTGTCGCAGGGATAGGAGGAGAGGGGCTTCCCTGAATGTGCGGTCATGTGGGGAGATGCCGTCTTCTCGGGGGCAGTTTATCCCCACTGAGCAATTTTAATGTGGGCTGGTCAATCTTCATTTTGTCTCCTTGATTCGTGCACGTATTTGATTCATGATGGTGCGGTGGCTCCTCTCGCAGACTCTGTTCCCCTGGGGACAGTAAGGGGAAGAGTGGGAGATGTGATAGCCGAATATGTTGGCTGCCTCTTGCCACACAGTGCTGGTGAACTCCGGGATATTGTCCGAATGTAAGGCCCGGGGAATTCCAAAGTAGGGAAACACGTGGTGGACCAGGGCATCGGCCACGGCGACAGTGTGATGTTCTTTGGCCAGGCATGCGATGAGGAACTTGGAATAAGTATCTACAAAGGTGATGATGTAGTGATATCCTGATTTGGGTGGTAAGGGGCCTACCACATCTACGGAAAGCAACTGCCAGGATTTGTGGGCAGTTATACTTCCTGAAGTGCTGGGGGTGCGGGTGGCATTTTTGCCTAATGCACAGGCCCAGCAGGAGTGGGTGACTTGTTTAGCCAGGTTGAGGAGTTGGGAGTCCAAGAAGCATTGTTGAATACCTGGAGGAGTTTTTTAATACCCAGGTGAATCCCGTTGTTGGCGTGGAAGTGCCTCACGATATCCAAAGCAGTATTGCCCCGATGGTGTGAACAATTGGTCGTCCTGCTGGTGGAGTTTGGTGAATTAATGGGGTGGAATCCAGGCGGGCAGTTCTTGTTGCACCACTGTTGGAGGCGCTCCAGCTTGCGTTGGATTGCGTGGATGGAAAGACGCAAGAGTGCGTCGGCATTGCCATGGAGCTTGCCAGGGTGGAAGAAGATCTCGTAGCTGAATTCTTCCAGTGCCTCCCTCCATCTAATAATCGTGCTGGCCTCCTATGCTTGTCAAATTTGGCTCTAAATGTCTGACAGCAAGTTGTAAATGTCGAAATGAGTGTGCCTTTACCACAGTGTTTGCCACCTGTGAAAATACTGCAGCTTTGATTGGAGTGTGATTTACTTAGGATCATATAAAATGCAACAAATATTGATGGCTGTGTTAAGATGTAGTGTATTATCTGAGAGAGAGAGAGAGAGAGAGAGAGAGAGAGAGAGAGAGAGAGAGAGAGAGAGAGAGTGTGAGGCGTCGTGAGACATGTGTTTGGAGACTCGAAAGGACGAATTTTGAATTTCACCTCTACCAGTCTGACAACCACCAAGAAGTATACTCTCTTAACCTGCTCTAAGTCCAGTTTTAGTAACATAAACTCTCTAGATAATTCAAAGAACATCATCTACTTAAATGCAAGAATCCAAACACCAAAACATTAGTCCAGAGGTCGCACTGCTGCTCAAAATATAGTCAAACCTCTCCATGGAAATCCTAAAATTTTGTATTGGATAACAAATACGAATTGAAATACTGTACCCACCCCCGCAGAGACACCCACCCTAGGACGGTCCCACGGCCCCACGCCAACCCCAGAAGGAGACCACGAAAAGGCAAACAGAGAGAGCGCCAGACCCGAGCGAGACAGGCCCAGGTGTACCACGGCCCTATGCCCCTCTTCCCCTCAACACGGCCAATGACAACTTAACAGTACTGGCGCACTACGTCACACCCGGACCAACACTCACCAGGATCAGGGTGGGACTTGTCCACAGACAGTCCCAAGCAATACTGCAGTATAGGCCACTGTACATGCCGGGGAAGGGTCGGCCACTGTACGCCCTTCAGCTGCAGCCAGCCCTGGAACCAGCCCTGTGGTGGCGGCCACTGTATGCCCCGAGTTGGACGTGACGTCCACTGTACACACATCGGCTGGCAAGCCAGGCAAAGGCAGAACTGTGATGTCGGCCACTGTATGCGTTGGGGAAGGATCGGCCACTGTACGCCCTTCATCTGCCTCCTCCTCAGGGAACAACACCACGGTATCAGCCATTGTACGTACCGGGGAAAGGTCGGCCACTCTACGCCCTTCAGCTGTTGTCCCTAGGGCCTGTGGAACTGCAACGTTGGCCACTGTATGCGTCGAGGAAGGGTCAACCACTGTACACCCTTCATCCACAGCCTGTGGGACTACCCCTTCAGGGGAAGTCTCTGGCTCGGCCCACCTGTCATCTGGAGGCTGGGCAGGACGCCCCTTTCACTCTCTTCATAGGTATAATCCCCCGGAAGAGCTGCCGTTCGAGGAGTGGTGGAAGGGCCCTATCCTGGGAGAGGGGATCCACGCCCTACAGGTTGCCCCTGGACGATGCTCGGTGCTGACGGATGCCACCCGGAAGGGACGCCACAGGCATCTCCTGATAGTGGTCTGGCCCAGTGGTGGCTGCAGCCCCCAGCCACCCAGGGACGTCCCCAGAACCCCAGGGCGAGACCTCTCTAGCCCATCCTGCCGACGACCCTCCGCCAGGAGCAGGAGACAACAGGCGCATCTGTTGGCTTTATTCGGCCCCAATCCCAAGGGCCACCTCCCAGGTTGAGGACCCACCACGAAAGGGCCTCCCTGTACACCAGACCACAACCACACCTGGACGACCTCACCCTCTGCAGTAGTCCCGTGCCTCCTATGGGAGGGTTCAGCCGACGACCAGCCTCCCACGCCTGGGCACCACCTATGATTAGCCCAGGTTTCAGCAACCCAAGAAGCCCAGTAGTGTAATCCCAGTGTCACCATATGAACCAGGGACTGACAGTGTCTGTGTTATATGTTTTATTCATACCTGTGGTACAGTGAAGGCACCTCTAATGTACAGTGAGAATTGTCTAAGTCTAGAACTAACGAGTGATACACTAGGACTGTATGGTAAAGACTGTTCAGACTGTTCCTACAACCACTGTGTATTGTTGATGTATGGTCCTGACTGATGGTGAGTACACTTGTATATATTATGTACAATAATTGTTGTATACCAAAGCCCGACATTGTCCATATAACCTGTATTGTATATAACTGTAGTATATTGTAAGGAAATTAAATTAAGGCAGTATATGTGTAAGGGTGGCCTGCTTAAGTTTTTATGCCCTGTTCCTCCTGTTGTGTGTCCTAGCTCTGGTCTAGAAAGAGGACCCTGGTCAGTAGCTAGTGTTCTTAGGATGAGAAGTCGACCTAAAAACACCTAGCATAATACTGATGGCCAGCGGTGGTTCTTGGCCTGATCAGAATACAGAGAAGAACAAAACCAGGGAACTCTAGCACAATGGTGACCAAACGTCACATCCAACTGCCAAAATTTGATCCTGAGCAATATGACATCAATGTATACCTGGCCATGGTTAAACCAATACTGGACATAGGCTTCGAAAACCAGTGGTGGGCAGTGCAAACGAAAAAGGACCTTGCGCAAGCGCAGTGCACAATCCACAGTTCACTACCTTGCGCAAGTGAAAGTGCGCAATCTAACTAATATTTAGCTTGTGCGATGTCACAAAGCGCAAGCACAAACCATTTCATATGTTTGTGGGAATTACTGTAAAATATTGAGATATTTAAATATATTAGCATGCTTACTTACTTTTGTTTATTATTATCATTTTCTGTTATCCGTAATATCCGCAAGTGCGCAATCTAATATTTGGCATGTGCAGTGTGACAAAGCACTAGCGCAAACCATTTGCATATATTTGAGGGAATTACTGTAAAATATTGAGATATTTAAATAAATTAGCATACTTACTCTTATTTATTATTATCCTATCTACCTACCTATTGCCAAACGCCTTAATCCCGTAATGGGTGGCTACTGACCACAAACAACAAATCGCCTCCATGTCACCCTGTCCCCCGCCATTTCACTGCCCTGCTCCCAGCTCACACCCCTCTCTCTCATAATTATACCTCTCCACTCCATCCCTCCATCTCATCCTTGGCCTGCCCCTCCCCCTCCCCCCTCCACCTCACTCACATACACTCTCGTCGTTAGTCTCTCACTCTCCATCCTCTCCATATGGCCAAACCACCTCAATGTGTTTCTCCAAACGTGATGTTGCCAGTTATACTTTATCTGCATTTTCTCAAGACGTTTTATTTAATAATTCAATATAGATATACAATAGCATATGCAATTCCTTACAAAAATCATTAAAACATATTATTTAAATCAAATATCCACAGCCCAATAAATTATTGGGCTGTGGATATTTGATTTAAATAATGTTTTAATGATTTTTTTTAAGGAATTGCATATGTTACTCTTAATAAATAATGTATTTTTAATTTATTATTTATTAATAACAATAATTTAAAAAATATTAAAATACATTATCTCTGTTGAAGCATTTTGAGAAATGCTACTACTTTCCCGCCTCCCCCCAACAATCCAGAACCTCGCGACCTGCCCGAGCTTCCCCCATCCCTTGTCCAGCCATGCGGGCTCCCAAGACCACGTGTCCTCTACAGGACACGTGCGCAAGGCACGTGCATAAGTGCAAATTTAGTTGTGCAAGCACAACTAAATTTGTGCTTGCGCACCTGCCTTTTCATGTGCAAAAGTGCAATATTGCACAAGGTCTCGTACAGTGTCCAATGAGCAAATGATATTCACTGGAGCACAATGGTGCGCAATTGCGCATTGCGCAAGTCATTGTGCACCTGCCCAGCACTGTCGAAAACGACAGAGAAAAAATAGCTGTCACTCTGCCACACCTGGGCAAGGTGGTATCAAACATAGCCTCAAAGTTCGTCCCGGAACTAAAATGGGAGCAATTTGTACAGATCTTGAAACAGGCGATCACGCCATCCTTGGACAAAGTTGTAGCTCTATCGCAACTTGACGCCTTCACCTACGACGGAAACCTGGACGACACAGGCCAGGCGACTCGTCACCGCAGCTTACCTGGGGACTGACGCAGTCACACGGGAACAACACATATGTAACACCCTGTTCAGGATCCTCCCTAGCACCATAAGGGAGCATTTCACTATCTATGACCCCTTGGGAGACCTTGACTGGGACATGCAGCTTGTGTGGCGCCTGCTAGCTGCTCGCCCCATCCCCCAACCGATCAGTGCAGTAAGCAAATTCCCTACTCACAGGATGGCTCAACATCAGAAGCAACGAACACCCCCCTCCCAATCCAACCATGAAACAACAGTGGCTGTGCCTAAAGCGCACCCTTCGATGACCACATAGGGGTCTCGTCTCTAGAAGACAAAGGCCCCGAGGATGATGCTTCACCCACCAACTATGCTGATCCCGGGGAAATGGAACCTGAAGAGGAGGACACAGGTCCGTCCCTGCACCTCCCCACAGTGGCGGGACCATTTCGCAGAAATACAGCCCCCAAGTATACGACAAAATGAGGCTGAACAGGTTGAAGGCGAGGCTGCTGGTCGACAAGGGAGCGGCCAGATCTTGCCTCTACATGCATGTCTACTCCCGCCACACCTCCGCCTTCTGCCCACTCCTCCCCACCTCAGCCCACCTTGTAGACACAGGGGATGGCCCCCTGCCAATACGTGGGGAGACCTGGGTCCTACAGACTGACACCCACCAACAAGTCTCCACCAAGCACAAATTCATCGTGTTTGACTCTACCTGCTATGCCTATGGTGGCTACCTGGGGCTGGATCTCTTACAGAATCTTCACACGAACATCGACTGCCACAAGCGATGCCTCCAATTTAAAAAACCTCCAGCCCCCCTGCCCAGCCACTTTGCACATGCACACCATCCCCCTTGCCCCCCCGACCCTGTCCTTTACCTTACACCCCCACCCCTGCCCAACAACCTCCCCGCATCACCTTCCCCGCAACCACTGCTTCCGCCATAACCATCCCCTCCCCAAAACGAGGACTGTCTACAGCTGAACAGACCCAGCGGCACCTCCGTCCTGTTCTCCCCCAACCTACCACCGGGGTCCTTCTCCTGCCTTCTGTCACCTACTTTCCTCCCCCCTCCCCTGCCGAGCAGTATGCATTGCGAATCTCACCACCATGCCACTCACCCTCCCCTGAGGATTAGTGTCGGGAGATATGGAGGAAACTGAGCCTTGTGAACCCCACCCTTTCACCTGCCATCCTACCCTCCCTACCTGAACACCACTCATCTCACCAAGCTAACAGCTTTCGACTCCTCCTCCTGGACTTCCAAGACCTATTCTCCTCAGGCCCAGCAGACATCAGGCACACCACATACCTCCACCATGAAATCCACACCACAGGACTATCTATCCAACAACCCTCACGGTGAAAAAAACAAACAAACAAACAGGGGGGGAGAAGGACCGGCAAGTCCAGGGCATGCTAGATGCCGGCATTATCTCCCCCCTCCACCAGCCCATGGTCCTCACCTGTCATCCTCGTCAAGAAAAAGGACGGCACCATGCGTTTCTGTGTGGACTACAGAAGACTTAACGATGTGATCACGAAGGACTCCACCCCCCTACCCAGGATAGACAACTCCCTCGACTCCCTACACAGATCATCATGGTTCTCCACCCTAGATCTCCAGTCAGGGTATTGGCAAGTCCCCATCCACCCTGAGGACAGAGAGAAAACAGCCTTCTCCACCAGTAATGGCAAACATTACAAATTTAATGTCCTCCCCTTCGGGCTCTACAATGCCCTGTCAGGATTCCATATTACAATAATACAACTCATAGATATATAGATAGATAGATAGATAGAAGCACCAAGCCAGGGTGTGAGATAGGAAGTGTGTCAGCAAGAATCAACCAAAAGGAAATGAGCTTGGAACTCTTAAGTGAAGGAATGCTAGAAGTGCACCGGAAGCAGTACATACACACAGACACACAGAGTTCTAGAAGCTTCCATGACAGTATAGCCCACGTGACACGACCCCTGCTAAACGAGAATGTAGGAATCAGAGATCAGAAAGTGGCTAGCCATAGAACCGACAGGCAGTGGAAAAAGGAAATAAAAAGAAGAGGGGTCCGACGACACTTAGTAAATTACGTCCCTGTGTACTACATACTCTGCTCAACTTAGATTTTCTTTGAAGATAATAAATCAAGATCAACTCCCTGTATTCATCTTTAACTCCTCTTGCTCTTCGATTAGCACAATAACATTAACCAAAACTCAAGACTTACATATTGCAAGACCAAAGAGTCACATATAATAAATGGTGGCAGTAACGATCTGCTCTATGCCTACGAACCATCATTTCTACAATCAATGAAACACAATCGAGCATAATAGTAGCAACGACGAGTTATGAATGAGGATCAACAAGCTCTACGATTAACTACAAATAACAAGTCTACAAGACAACTCTATAATCTTCTTCACGCAACATCATGTATCAGCAAGAAGAATAAAAAACAAAACAAGTCAACGAAAAGCAAGAACAAAGCAACAAGTACTAGATCCCCAATGCTCTCTCCCACCGCCCCCCTACTTCCACCGCTGACGCAGGTTCACAGAGATCAAGACGACGCGGCAAATACAAGAGCCACATTTATAACGCATCTTACCTTTCCTCACTCAGGTTACTCATCGCTACTCATTTACTCACCACAGCTACCAGTGTGGGAAGATGGCGTCACCATGCGTATCTCCTGAGACGACGTCACCATGCGTGTTTGCTGAGACGATGCCACGCCAATCAACGTGTGACTGACACCATGCACTTCTCACCCACTGCTCGTTACTCATTCTTATTCACATAGCTCCTACTCATACTCATTTATATCCAACAGCACTGAGTGGGAATTCGACGTTCTATGGTGAGGTTCGCCTATGACTACAGCTGTTAACCACTACAATCAACACTGAAATCATCAGGCCATGGAATTCCCGGGATAATATCGTCCATCAACACAGCCCTAGAATTATCGAGAGGGAGATTTTCCATCAACTCTGAATTTATCTTCCGAGATCGATATCTGCTATCAACACGCCTCTCCAAGTGACATCATCTGTATCACGTGGGTGTAATTATGCTTACTCATTTCTTCTCATTGCTTTAAATAAGGTACAATCACCTCCTTTACTTAATTTTATATATACATTTATACACTCACTATCTATCATTCATTACAACTCATTTACTCATCTGTTTAGTTAGGACATAAACAAAAGACGTATGTCATAACACCATACCTTAGCAACATGAATTCTTTTTAGCTGAGTGATATGACAGGAATATTTTCACATCCACCTGTGTTAGTAAGAGATGATACAGTTAGCACCCATTGCAGATACACAATTAGGAGAGCACCAGGGCAACACACCCACCCAACAAAATTCACCGTAAACTAAACACAAAGAAACAAATTCCTCAATTCTAGATGATAATGATAATCATTGGCAAACCCCCTCTGATGCAGCGAGTGAGGACTTTGTCTCTGCCTTGCATACCTATGAAAATATACTTAACAGACTTCATCATTCAGGGAAAACCTATTCCACTATTCCCTCTCACAACAATAAACAAGTCCAAGTTACATTAACAAAGCAACCAGTGAAAATGAATAAAGCAACCAATACCACAGATCAAACATTCCCACCTGATGTTTACGTTTATCATGAGGATACAACTGTCTCAAAATTCTCTGGCACAGAAAAAGATCGTATTGATGTTATTTCATTGATCAATCAGTGCGAACAGATCTTCGTAAAAGATGAACAAGAGAAAATTGCTATTTTTTCCTTTTGGATTAATCAGGAAAGGTGCCCGGCAGGAGACTTGCTTAAGTCTGATAAGCTTCTCAGAGCTAAGACATATGATGAGTTTAAAACTGAATTTTTGAAGAAATTTTCTGGAGGTATGAACTTTTTGCCAGGTATAATCCCAGAATTACATAAGATTTTAGATCTTGTAAGGGAGCACATTACAAATCATGTGCTCAGTGAAATAACTGCTGCTGTCTCCACCATCAAAAGAACATTATTAGCTACCTTAGAAAACTCAAACTGGATAACAGGAGATGGAAAGATGTCCCCAGACCTTGTCATAGACATAACTGGTTATGTAGCTGCCTTGGGTAAATTACCTGATAGGACCCTCAAGACCGCCAAGACACCCCAGGTATCGCTTACACCCCAGGTATGTGCTTACTAGGCTTAATGAACGAGGTAGAGATGCAGTGTAGCAAAGCAGGGGTGTTCGAAGCAAAATCACGTTCTAGTAGAATGAGAGTGCCTGAGACAGTATCGGCTGTGAAAACAGCTACAACTACCCCAAACAGAGAACAAAATCGATCGCGACCTGAAAGCAGACAGAACAAACAACCAAACGCGTCGAGGCAATGATCTCAATCACCAGGCCACAGGTAGTTTCATAAATTTCCGCGCAATCCGAGCAGATCTTCGCGCCACAGACACCACTAAATATGGGAAGTCATCTCGCAGATCACAGTCAGGAGATAGGTCCATTCTATGTTATTACTGTGCAAAACCAGGACACACAGAGAATGAATGCTTTTTTAAAACAAAAGAAGATAAACAAGAGACACAAAGATTTGATCCATACTGTAGGCATCACCGGTGCCAAGGGCATTGGACCAGTAATTGCAAGACAGCAGAGAAATTAGTTTCCATTTAAAAATCGGGGGAAGACCAAGTCACGACAAAAAACGAACAAAGGTAAAGAAAAGCAAGTCTAAAATTCACATAGGAGGCATGTTCAGAAGTGCGTGTATCTTGATACCAGCTGTATGTGAGGATCAAATCATTTCCTTATTTTTAGACACAGGCTCTCCAGTGAACTTAATAACACAAGAAGAAATAGACAGAATTTATAGAAATAAGAAGAAAGTAACTTTTCTGGAAGTATCTTATTTAGACTTATATACGGTAGATGGTAAACAAATTGCAGTAAAAGGTATGATACGGTTAAACATCAGCTTCACAGAAACTACAAGACCAATCTCTGCATTTTATTATATCGTTGAACACTTAGCAATTAAAGCTCATATGTTACTGGGCTTAAGAAGCATGAGAACAGAGAAAATAACTTGACTCCCACAAATGAATGGATTAGACTTTGATAATGAATTCATAGAGGAAATACCATCAGAGTCCTCACCGATTATTAAAACAGAACCAAAAAGAATTGGTAATATTAAAAGCTTTAACAAACATACACAAACAGATGAGTGTATAGATCCACTCACACGACCTCCCCCCCCCCCAGCCTCCAGGACTAGAAACTCAGGTAATGGTACTGTCTCATCAGTTTTTTCCAACCATCTCACCAATGATTTAGTTATACCACCTAACTCCTATATGAAAGTTGCCATAAAGAGCAAACTACAGAATAGTACTGTTCTTGTCTTAGAAGAATTATGTGAAGTAAAAGGATTGTCAGTAGAAAACGCATTATATCAGATGAACGACGATGGCCAAACTCTGATATTCCTAATTAATCACATGAATGGGGAAGTACAGTTGAAAAAGGGGACTTGTATAGTTAATATTGAAAAATGTCCCGCCCCCGTGATGGAAATAGTTTTTACTGGAGTGACAAATGAGATAAAAATCTATGGATAAAGAAAGCATAAACGAGAATTTAATTCACTCAGGTGAATTTGATGAAGAAAATGATTTATTAACCCTGTTGGAAAAACATAGGGACTCCGTAACATTACCCGGAGAACAATTAAGGTGTACTAACGTGATTATGGTGGTACCACTCTAAACTGGCGGTTTGGGTGGGACACGAACCTCTGTACAGTGATGCCGCGTTTTCCATACCCGCGATGGCCTCCCCCCCCCTATCTCTCTCTCTCTCTCTCTCTCTTGGGGGGAGATGTGCGTCACCCTAGGGAATTTTGTTTCTTTTCTGTGTCTTATAAACTAGTGCTTTCATTTCTTTATTTTGTTTTTTATTATATTATTTTACATATGGCGCCAGATGACCTCGGTGTTGCGGCGCCTTCATTTGTTTTCATTCAGTCATTCTCGCCCTCCTTCTTCCCCTCTCTTCATCATTCCCTCAGCTTGACAATGCACTCAACACTGCCCCTGCCTTCTCTCTCTCTCTCTCTCTCTCTCTCTCTCTCTCCTGGGGGGAGATTTGCGTCACCCTTGGGAAGTTTGTTTCTTTTATGAATGACTTATAAACTTGTGCTTTCATTTCTTTGTTTTTTTTTTTATTATATCTAATTATATTTAAAAATATTATTGTTTTACATATGGCGCCAGATGACCCCGCTGTTGTGGAGCCATGATTTGTTTTCATTCAATCATTCTCTCCCTCCTTCCTTCCCTCCCTTCCTCCATCTCTCACTCAGCTGCACTCAACACTGCCCCTGGTCTGCCTTCCCCCCCCCTCTCTCTCTCTCTCTCTCTCTCTCTCGTCTGTGGTATTTTAGGATACATTTTGGTAATTTTCTTTTACGTTATAATGTACATATTGTAAATTTGACTTTATTCCCACACCACCCAGGAGGTAAAAGTCTTGGCCCGTTTTTTTTTAAAGAGGTGTCCCCAGACAGGCCCCCAGGTCGGACTGGGTATGTGTGAGTGTTGCCGCTCACAAGGGTTTAATATATTCTTATTTTTTTACTAAGAAACTGGCATATTTTTACTTATATTCCTGCACATCATCTTATAATCATAACTGTGACATTATTACCAACCCCAGAAATACGGTAACAGTCAGTAAAAGCGACTACTTTGTTTTATAGCAACACTGTAAAATATTTATGCCACGTTTCTGTATTGCCGTACAAATATTTTAAGCAAAATAAGTTCACTGTTCTTTCATATATTATAATTCACACGTTAGCATTGTATTCTTATGTGTTTATCTTATTGTGATGCCTTTTACATATATCAGAGCCGTTCACATCGCGGGTATGGAACACGTGACACCACTGTACAGAGGTTCGTGCCACACCCAAACCGCCAGTTTAGAGTGGTACCACCATAATCACAAGATTAACATGCAGCCAGAGACACCACCAATTTTCGTACCTGCCTATCGAATCCGACAATCTCAACGTACCCTCGCAAACCAGTATGTTGATGTAATGTTAAAACTTGGAATTATTGAGCCATCAGTCTCCCAGTGGAATACCCCATTATTCTTCGTGCCCAGACGAAATGGAGAAATGCGTGCGGTAGTAGATTACCGTAAACTAACAATCACACAGTCCCAGACCGATTTCCCATGTCATTGCTAAGCGACATCCTACAGAATATTGGACCAGAAAATAATGTACTTTCCACGATCGATTTACTCAGTATATACTATCAAATACCAGTACATCAGGAGTCACGTAAATACACTGCCTTTTCCACTAATACAGGATATTTTCAGCATAGGAGAATGCCAATGGGACTGAAGACAGCCCCGGGCACATTCCAGCATCTTATGAATTACGTATTGTCCGGAATTTTAGGACAAGGAATATTTGTTTATCTAGATGATATTATCATCGCAATGAAAGATATCACAGAACATCTCCAGAAATTAGACCTACTCTTACAAAAGCTTGGTGATGCTGGTTTAAAAATTAAGCTTTCTAAATGCTAATTTTTCTTTAAGGAAATAAAATTCTTAGGCCACAGATTAAGTGCTAAAGGTATTCACACCACCGATGACAAAATACAGGCAGTGAGAGACTTCCCTGAACCCACTACGGCTGACGAAGTTAGACAATTTTTAGGTCTAGCAGGGTACTATAGGTCATTCATACAACAATTCTCTCATATAGCCTTTCCTCTATTCCAGCTACTCAAAAAAGATGCTATATTCCAATGGGGAGAAGAACAAAGTCAAGCATTTAACAAATTAAAAAATAAACTTACAAATGCACCTTGTTTAGTATATCCGTATTTCACAAAACCACTTATTATTTGTACAGATGTGTCAGTTAAAGGATTAGGGGCTGTATTGATGCAAGAAGATAAAAGAGTACAGAATCAACCAACTGCATTTGCCAGCAGACAAATAAATGGTGCAGAGAAAAATCATTGCACTACAGACTTAGAGGCACTTGCAGTGGTTTTTGCATTACAGAAGTTTCGAGATTTGGTATATGGTTACGAAATACACTTATTCACTGACCATAAACCGCTAGTGGGTATGTTTAAAGAAAAACTCCTCTCTGGGAGGAGAGCAAGATAGAAATGTAAAGTTGAAAACTACAATGTCCATATTCATTATACACAAGGCAAAATGAATCTAGTAGCCGATGCATTGTCTAGGAACCCAAAGACAATTCATGTCGCGGGATTAGATATCAAAGGAGGCATCCCAAACCACGATGAAATCGATAAGCACAAGGACTTGATCCAACATGGTCTAAAGTTATATACAAGTTTGAAAGTGGAGATGACATACAATACCCAAACTAAATGTACCACTAGAACAATTCACAGTATTCAATAATGCCTTATACAGGATCAACCCAGGACAACCAAAACGCCGAAGAAATAATAAACAATTGGTAGTACCTACTGACATGATACCCAAAGTATTACGAACGATACACGATAGCCCACATGCAGGACATCCTGGAAAGGATAGGACATTCAAACAAGCCCAGTTGTTATATTACTGGCCATCATTGCGAAAAGATATAAACAATCATAAAGACAGCTGCAAATCATGTGCAAAATACAAAGGATACCCAATCACACCTGCACCTATGGGTAATTACCCTGTACCACATCAACCATGGGACGATGTCGCGGTTGATTTACTCAAGATGCCATTATCATACAGTAATAACCAATACCTATTCGTAGCAACGGATCATTTTTCCCGTTATGTAATTTTAGCTCCAATTAAAGATAAAACAGCAGAGACAGTAGCAGAGGCAATAATAGATAATGTAATATGTCGCTTTACTACCCCAAAGGTACTAATAAGTGATAATGGAGGAGAATTTAATTCTGGTATCTTACAAGAAATATGCAAACAATACAATGTCAAAAAGGTTAACGTTTTAGCCTATCACCCAACATCCAATGGGTTAGTAGAGAGACAAAACAAAAAAGTATTAGATGTACTACGACACATTCTCAATGAAAATTTTGCAAGCTGGGATGATTAGATTCCCAGAGTAGAAGCCTCAATTAATGAACCTATAAATAAATCTATAGGAGACACACCACATTTCATTATATATGGGACAGAAAAAACTACCATATGAGATTCTAGCAGGTCAAAATCTACCCATATACAACTACGATTATTACTCTAAACTCCGTTTACGTGAATTTCAGGACACATAAAAGAGTCAAAAAAACAATTAACGATGTCCAAGGAAGAAATGACGGAGGCATTTAATAAATAGGCAAGAGACTCGCCTATCAGCTTAGGAGACCTTGTCTATGGTATCATTCATACGAGAGACAATAAATTATCCCCAAAATTTGAGAGCTCATACAGAATACTTAACATAAAAGCAAAGTTTTAATTGAGTCACTGTCAAGTGGCGAAGAGAAACAAGTTCATATTGACCATAAAAACGAGTTTCAAGGGAACTATCCAATAATTATACAGCCTCGGATACCACCGAACAACCGAACATAACTCATGAAACCAATCAAGAAAACAACAATAATTACAAAAATAAATTAAGGTCATATACCAAACAATCAAACACAGGTGCAACTGTTCCAAAAAAAAAAAAAAAAAAAAAAAAATCTACAGTACATCATTTACATGATTTAAATATCGATTTAAACTCCTTCTATAAATGAAATAACAAGCAAGTTATTGTTCTCCGTTAGTCAACCGTAACGCACATCATCACTGTCATCGACCAAAGCATGACCATCTTAGAAAATTAATAGATTTTTTTTGTCGGTAGGTAACGATGAAGGGACTTATGCTATGGATTCTCCTCTACATAGCAAGATGATATGCTCACTTAGACCTCCAACACATAGTACGGCAAGGATGCCTCATAGCTCCAACGGCCACGACGTCAATCGTAAAAGTTGTCATGAGTACTGAAATCAGTTTGGATTACATATACGAATTACCTTCTTTTCTAGAAAACATCGCTAGACCCATAAGGACCCTGGATTTCATGATAGGAGGCTATGTTTCACAAGCACATAACACAAAGGAAGTGGATGAAATAGTGAAGTTAGCGAACTGGAAGATAGAACAGGCGAATTCAACTATGCTCATCATGATCCAAGATCTCCCATCTCATGGAACGGAGGTATTGAGCGCCACGAATAACATTACACGTACTCGCCAAAAGCGCGGTTTGTTCGACCTGGGTGGTGCAATTCTTGGGAACATCATTGGATTGGATACAGAGGAAGACCATCAAGAAATAAATAATAAATTTAATAAAATAGCTCTGGTACTGACATACCAAGATAAATTCATCGCCGGACATAAGTCAGCAATGAAGACAATCGTGAAAAATCTGAAAAAGGAGGAAAATATAGCTCTCCAATGTGTAGATAAAATAAATGCCATGGAAGGGAACATAACACTTTTCCAACACTTCATCATCACCGAACACACTGACACATTTCTACTCCAGTTAGACAACACTTGAGTTCGTTACAGGGCACTTATGCAAGAAATTTAGAATGCCGGTAATGGCAAGATCACAGTTGACTTACTTCCAGTTCATGAGCTACGTCAGATAATTAGTCAAGGCATACATAAACATAAATTGAAGCCTTTGTTCCGAAGTAGGGATTTCATGCAATATTATCCATATTTAGAAGCAACACTAACACCAACATCAGTAGTAGGTCATGTACCACTCATAACTGACGACCTGTTCACAGTATACCAAATACACCCCTTCCCTTCTAAGAATAATAACATTTTGGTCATCATCAACATCAACACAGACACCGAACTCATCATGGTCTCCAAGAGACGGAACATTGTTTCTTTCGCCAGTGAATCAACGATTGAACAAAAGTGCCGTACATCCTTATATGCTGTTCACCTTTGTCCTGCGTACATTTTCACGTTTCAGCCTACTGAAACGGTTCCTTGCGATTTGGCTATCATAAGAAATCACAACATTCATAATCACTGCAACTTCACTTTTGCTCCAGGTAAGTTTGTACACCATCAACGCATCAGACACTCACAGTTTTTTTTATTTCATTCATAACACATCAATTTACATAGTCTGTCCATGTATACCACCATCTCATACTTCAGCATCAGGATTATACATAGCACCAAACTACTGTGCGGTATTTACATCATCCATGTCCACTTTATCCACCATCAATCACTACGCTATCCTCATACACACAAACATTTCCACCCACTACCTAATATGGACTTAAACATGAGCACAGGTATTAAATTGACTTCACCTTAGTTTGAAACTATGCAACTGATCAATGAAACAATGAACCCCTGGGAAGATTTGAGTTTGAGTATGTTCAGCCCATATTATGTGTATAGCCCAGCACCTACTGTCTTTATAATCTTCTGTACTGTATTGGCAGTAGTGCTGTTCGCAATGCACAGAATGCATGCAAGAATTGCAAACTTGGAGTCAGTATTTAGTGGGGGTAAAGTGTATATAGTATTAATTTTACACACACACACACACACACACACACACACACACACACAAAAGACACATGATATTAAAGTATACCAGTATCATTATCTCTATATGAAATATTAATAGCTCTTACCATAATCTAAACTTTGAACTATTTTTTTTTGTATATATGCATAAGACTGTTATATATACACATCTTACAATATGTCATACAATAACCAATTTAGCCATATTGCATTTGTTCAATTATGCATACAACTTGTTTAAAATGTAATATTACTGGATCATTGCAATATTAACATGAATATTATATCTATACAATATTATAATCAACGTTATGTATTAATAGATTAGCATATGTCAATGATGATTGCTGTCGGAGGACCACCAGATGGCGTGACCGAGCGATGTCAGGACTCAATATTATAATAATACAACTCATAGAAAGATAGATAGATAGAGAAATAGATAGCTAGACAGATAGAAGCACCAAGTCAGGGTGTGAAATAGGAAGTGTGTCAGCGAGAATCAACCAAAAGGAAATGAGCTTGCAACTCTTAAGTGAAGGAATGCTAGAAGTGCACCGGAAGCAGTACATACACACAGACATACAGAGTTCTAGAAGCTTCCACAACAGTATAGCCCACGTGACATGACCCCTGGTAAACGAGAATGTAGGAATCAGAGATCAGAAAGTGGTAAGCAATAGAACCGACAGGTAGTGGAGAGAGGAAATAAGAAGAGGGGTCTGACGACACTTAGAAAATTACGTCCCTGTGTTCTACATACTCTGCTCAACTTAGATTTTCTTTGAAGATAATAAATCAAGATCAACTCCCTGCATTCATCTTTAACTCCTCCTGCTCTTCGATTAGCACAATAACTTTAACCAAAACTCAAGACTTAAATATTGCAAGACCAAAGAGTCACACCCCTGCCACATTCTTCTGACTGATGGAGTCGGTCCTCAATGGCCTTACCTGGGAAATCTGCCTGGCGTACCTAGACAACGTGCTTGTTTTTAGCCAGACATGGACTGACCACCTCCAATGCCTCAAGCAAGTCTTCACGTGCATACACCAAGCAGGACTGAAGCTCAAACCCTCTAAAGGCGTCCTGGCTGAACGATCCGTCTCCTTCCTAGGTCACATAATCTCGGCAGAGGGCATTTCTCCCAATCCCAACAAACTGCGGGCCATTGTAGACCTCCCACTACCCAAAGACATCCATGACGTGTGCGCCTTCCTTAGACTAACCTCCTACAATCAGCGTTTCATGAAGGGCTTCGCTGACATCGCTAAACCCCTCCATGATCTAACCAAGAAAGGTGAACCATTCCTCTGGACCGATGCCCAAATCACTACCTTCAACACACTGAAGTCAAACTTCATCACTGCCTCAATCATTGCCTTCCCAGACTACACCCTGCCTTTCCGTCAATACACAGACGTGTCTCTGGTTGCAAATGGTGCCGTGCTAGCCCAGGTACAAGAGGGGTGAGAACATATCATCACCTGCGCCAGCCGCACCCTCAACCAAGCTGAAAAAAACTACGCAGCCACAAAACATGAATGCCTCGGCATTATATAGGCATTAGAACATTTCCGAGCATACATGTCAGGTACCCATGTCACGATCATCACAGATCATCAGTCCCACCAACAATGCCCAGTTGATCAGATGGAGAGAGGCACTGGAGGAATTTGACTTCGAGATCGACTACAGACAAGATAAACTACACACCAACACCGACGCCTTGTCACAGCTCCCATTAACTCCATCCATGCAACCTCAGACCTTGTGCAAAAATGGACAGGACAGGCAACAACCACCCTGGACACCACCCCAGATAATTTCCAAGCTCTACCGGCATGGCAACCACCTGTTTACCCAGTACAGACATATAGTCCTCGACCCTGACTGCCCACAATGCCATGACCCACCTCTGCTCTAATAACGGCATCCACATCGGCACCAAAAAACCCGGCCTCTCCAACCTGGCCAAAAAAATTATCCAAGCCTGCTGAGCCTGTTCACTGGGAAAAGACATCTCCTGCACACCTGGGCCATCTGGAAAAATCACCTCCCACAAGCCATGGCAACTGCTATCTGTCAACACAGTGTGGCCCCTACCACCCAAAACCATCATAACATTCGTCGACGTCTACTTGAAATTCCTCATCACCTGCCCTGCCAAGAAACATCACGCCATGGTCGTAGCCGAAGCACTAGTCTGCTACGTCTTCCCATACTTAGGAATTCGTCAGGCCGTACACTCAGACAATGTCTCGGAATTTACTGGCAAAGTCTAGGGAGACCTAGCCACCCTGTTTGGCTACAAGATCTCACACTCCTCTCCCTATTGGCCGCAAGGAAATGGAGTATGCGAGAGGAGCCATTGTTCCCTTCTCAACCAGATATGAACATGAATACAAGAAATGGGCAATGGAAACTGGCCGACGCATGTCAAAATAATACAGTGGGGCATGAACACCTGCCCGAGAGATGACGGAATCACGCCACACGAATAGATGTTTGGAGAAGCTTCCCTCCTTCCACCCCTCAGACACCACCTCCAGCCCCCTCCCCACCCCCAACCTCCGACCCCCTCCACCACCTTAGAAGGCAGTTGCTCTACCTACAACAGCAACAGGATCTTCAACCAGACATTGCAACACCCAACCCCTACAAAGCTGGAGATTCAGTAGTGGTAGCATGCCTGCCAGTTCCAAATAAAATCTCACCAGGGTTCAAGGGACCCTACACCGTCATCAACGTTCCCAACCCCTACCAAGTCACTATACAACAACACGGCAACACACGCACATATCGCAACCGTCATGTGCAACCATTCCACACAACACCCAACCACACTCCCCCAGTCCACACACACTCCACCCTCCACCACGTCACACCACTGTCCTCCACTTTCCAAGAACTGTCCTCTGACTCATACCACAACTATTTCACACCCTCCTCCTCCACCTCACCTTCCCACCTCCCTCACCCACCACGCCATCCTCCAGCCCCCACCACTCCCATGGGACCCCAATGCTTCATCAGCGACCTCATCTGACACTGCATCTCACACCGCCATGCCACCGTCACCCGACATGCATGAAAATGCCTCGAAAACCGCCCGCACCACCATTGATGCTCCACCACATCCACTTCCCCACACCTACCCGAGTACATACCACCCCTACAACAACCCCCAGCCCCACTGCACCACACCCCAGCACATCACCTCGCGGCCCCACCACCCTCTCCTACTCTCCACCACCTACACCACCAAACCTTCACCCACGTGCAACCGGTGCACCACGTGCATCACCCACCACCACCTACACACCCACACCTCGCTCTCACCAAGCACACCAGTCCCACCAACATGAACCCACCATGCACCCCCCCACCATGGCACACAACCACTCACAATAGAACCTCAAAATCACCACGTGACTCCACCACCTCACCACCAACACCAGTCCTCACCACCACCACGACCAGATCTGGGTGCCTCTTCCGCCCACCAGCCACATACACTGCTACGCCCTCACCCACACCCCCAGCATCACCCCAACCACCAACAATTACATCCATCACCCCCAATATGACCCCTGTCACGCTGAGCCTACACCGGGCGCAGTGGAAACTTCCACCCACCTAATTCCCCAGGGGAAGGATTGACACCTACCCTAGACACCCCCATAAAACCCCGGCCACCTCACCTCTCGCCAGCATACAGCCAGAAGACTTCCAACACTCACCACCACCGGAGATGAGGATACGGCGCACCGTCCGGTCTCTCGTGCAAGGGACCAGCTGAAGCATATGGGGGACGCCTCAGCTACTTTGCTTCCTCTGCCATACACCACACACCTCCACCCTCCACATCACATACGCCCCACACCAGAAACCCAACCAGATCACACACCACTGGACCACCCTCCACTGTCACCTCACACCAATGCACCAGACCTCCACCTTGGACACATACCACCTCCAGCCATGGGGACGTGACTTCTTCCCCGCCGACGGTGGTGAAAAACACCCCCCCACAGAGACACCCACCCTAGGACGGCCCCACACCCACCCCAGAAGGAGACCACGGAGGGGCAAGCAGAGACAATGTCAGGCCCGAGCAAGACGGGCCCAGGTGTACCTCAGCCTACGTCCCTCTTCCCCTCAACACGGCCAACGACAACTAAACAGTACCGGCGCAATACATCACAGCCGGACCAACACTCGCCAGAATCGGGGTGGGACTTGTCTACAAACAGTCCCAAGCAGCACTGTGGTATTGGCTACTGTATGTACTGGGGAAGGGTCGGCCACTGTACACCCTTCAGGTGTTGCCCCCTGCAGCACTGTGGTATCGGCCCCTGTACATACCGGGGAAGGGTCGGTCACTGTATGCCCTTCAGCTACAGCCACCCCTGGAACCAGTCCCACAGTGGCGGCCACTGTACACCCCGGGTTGGACGTGGCTGGCAAGCCAGGCAAAGGCAGAACCACGATGTCGGCCACTGTACGCGTCGGGGAAGGGTCGGCCACTGATTTGCCCTTCAGCTGTTGTCCTTAAGGCCTGTGGAAGCGCAACGTCGGCCACTGTATGCATCAGGGATGGGTCGGCTACTAATCACCCTTCATCCACAGTCTCTGGGACTACCCCTTTGGAGAAAGTCTCTGGCTCGGCCTACCTGTCGTCCAGAGGCCGAGCAGGATGCCCCTCTCACTCTGCCCACAGGTACAGTATAGTGCCCTGGAGGAGCTACCATTCGAGGAGTGGTGGCAGTGCCCTATCCTGGGAGAGGGGATCCATGCCCTACAGGTTGCCCCTGGACGACGCCCGGTGCTGACGGATGCCACCTGGAAGGGACTCCACAGGCAGCTCCTGACGGCGGTCAGGACCAGTGGTGACCACAGCCCCCAGCCATCCAGGGGCATCCCCAGGTCCCCAGGGCGAGACCTCCCTAGCCCATCCCGCCGACGACCCTCCATTAGGAGCAGGCAATGACAGGCACATCTGTTGGCTTTGTTGGGCCCCAGTCCCAAGGGCCACCTCCCAGGTCAAGGCCCCACCAGGAAAAGGTTTCCCTGTAAAGTCATAAGAAAAAGTATCGTTACCCCAGGAATGCTCAATGCTGAGCGAACGTTAGCTGGGCTCTGTGGGCGGGTCCTTGTTGTTCGCCCCTCCCCTATGTAGTGTTGCCATATCACAATCCCATTACAAGAGTTGGAATAATCAGCAAGAATGAGCCATATGGCGGGGAAATATATAGGACGTGTTTGTATTACTCTGAGCGCCCCGCCGGGGATTGATAATGAAACTCAGCAGGTTTATTATTTTCCTACTATTCAACACTTATTATCTACATAATACAACAAATAAATTATTTTGGAGGGTATTAAAACTATAGGAATTGACTGTGTGTGTGTTTTTTTTTAATGATAATCTAGCAGGGGGTGCACGAGTTCATTTGTTTGTTTTAGATGGGTGGTTAAATGCTTCAGATGGATGCTTCAGACGTCCAGAGGCTGTTTTGGACGCAGGGGGTGGGTATACAAAATATTAAAGCAATGAGATTGAACATGTATTATTATTTTCCATCTACTCAACATTTATTATATATAGGAAGCAATACATATCATTATTACACTGAATTTTACTAACTTGGCTTGTATCGGCTGAAGTACTATCCTACGTCTGGCATGGTTGCATATACTCATTGCCCACCTGCATGTGTGTTGCCGACTTCAGACCATTCGGTTATATTTTTATTTAATGAATTCGGTGCCGGATAATAATGCATACTG
Organism: Coenobita brevimanus; assembly: GCF_032717465.1. Classification (NCBI taxonomy): domain Eukaryota; kingdom Metazoa; phylum Arthropoda; class Malacostraca; order Decapoda; family Coenobitidae; genus Coenobita; species Coenobita brevimanus. The sequence continues at coordinate 13,170,358 of NC_137059.1, forward strand.
TCTCTATGCACAGACGCCAAACGATTTAATAAGTTTTTATTACCTCTAGCACATATTCTAATATCTGTATCACATAACCGACATTGACGGGTTTGAGGTACAAACTTTCCTGTCCCGTCATTCCACAATACTTCGTCGTTGTGTCATAGTGCATAGGTCTGAAGGGTAATGATAGTTTTTCTTATGACTGTACACCAGACTGCAGCCACATCCGGACGACCTTACCCCTGCAATAGTCCCATGCCCCCTATGGGAGGGTATGCCTGACGACCAGCCTCCCACGCCCGGGCACCACCTATGATTAGACCAGTTTTCAGCAACCCAAGAAACTCAGTAGTGTAATCCCAGTGTCACCATATGAACCAGGGACTGACAGTGTCTGTGTTATATGTCTTATTCATACCTGTGGTACAGTGAAGGCTAACGATGTCCATACTTAACATAGTGGCACCTCTAATGTACAGTGAGAATTGTGTAAGTCTAGAACTAACAAGTGATACACTAGGACTGTATGGTAAAGACTGTTCAGACTGTGCCTCCAACCATTGTGTATTGTTGATGAATAGTCTTGACCGATGGTGACTACTTGTATACAATGTGTGCAATAATTGTTGTATACCAAAGACTAACATTGTCCATATAACCTGTATTGTATATATTTGTTGTATATTGTAAGGAAATCAAATTAAGGCAATATATTGTAAGAGTGGTCTGCCAAGTTTTTATACCTGTTCTTTCTGTTGTGTGTCCCAGTTCCGGTTTTGGATCATCAGCAAACATAATTCGATTCCTTTCATTTCCTATGTTACTGTTATACACTAAAAACATAATTGGTGCCAGCACTGAGCCCTGTGGAACTCCGCTAGTCACCTCTCTCAATATTGAGTAATATCCCCTTGGTATTGTTCTCATTTCTCTTTTTCTGAGAAAATCTTGCATCCAACAATACAGTTTGCATGGGACTCCTCCTTGATGGTACAGTTTCCATAAAGGTCTTTGGCGCGGTACTCCGTCAAATGCTTTCTTGAAATCTAAATAGATACTGTCCACCCATCCTTGTCTTTTCTGTAATGTGTCTGTTACTCTGTCATTGTAGCTCAACAGTTTAGTAACACATGATTCTCTATCTATCTATCTATCTATTGCCAGACGCCTCAATCCCGTTTGGGGTGGCCACAAACAAATCGCCTCCAAGTCGCCCTGTCCCCCGCCATTTCACTGCCCTGCTCCCAACTCACACCCCCCTCACTCATATACCTCTCCACCCCATCCCTCCATCTCATCATCGGCCTCCCCCTCCCTCTTCCCCCCTCCACCTCACTCACATACACTCTCTTCGTCAGTCTTTCACCCTCCATCCTCTCCACATGGCCAAACCACCTCAGTGTGTTCCTCATAACGCTTCCTATCACATCCACATCCACACCACAACGCTCCTTTATATCCTCATTCGTCAGCCTGTCTCTCCTCGTGACTCCACAGGCTCCTCTTAAATAACTCATTTCCACTGCTCTCACTCTTGACTTGTGTCCTTCCAACAATGTCCAAGCTTCACTTCCGTACGTTAGAGTTGGTATCATAATACTGTCATGTAGTAACTTTTTCACTTCCATGCTCACTTCCCTGTTTCTTATCACTGCTTTCAAAGAACCAGCAACCTTTCTTCCCTGCTGTACCCTTTCAAGCACTTCACCCTCCAAACCTCCATCCTTACTCATCACACTACCCAAATACTTAAACGTACCCACATTTTCCAATTCCTCACCATCTAACCTCGCTGTACATTCACTAACTTCACCTCTCTCAAAGACCATCACTTTACTCTTCCCTACATTCACCTTTAGGTTCCGTTTCTTACACACTCTCTCAAACTCATCCACCAAGCCTTGCAGTTCCCCTTCGTCTTCACTCAACAACACAGTATCATCTGCAAACAACAGTACAGGGAGTTTCCAAACACTATCCTCTCTCACCGGGCCACTCCAACATCCACTACCCTACCTTGTACCTCTTTTATTACCCCATCCATGTACAGATTGAACAACCATGGAGACATGACACATCCCTGTTTCAAACCAACTTTCAAAGAGAAAAATTCACTTAGTTCACCATCCACACGCACTGCAGTCTTCGCACCATCGTACATACTCTTCACAGCATTCAACAACTTCCCATCTACTCCATATATTCTTAACACTTTCCACAATCCTTGTCTATCCACCCTGTCATATGCTTTCTCCAAATCCATGAAAGCCGCATACAACTTCTTTCCCTTCTCTAGAAACTTTTCCACTAAAGATCTAAGAATGAATATCTGATCTACACAACCTCTTCCCTTCCTAAAGCGTCCCTGTTCTTCTCCAACTAATTTCTCTGTTCTTTCCCTAACTCTGTCTATAAGTATCCTACCATACACTTTTCCTATTATACTAAGAAGACAAATGCCCCTATGATTACCACACACTTCTTTTTCCCCTTTTCCTTTGTACAAGGGAATAATTATACCTGACTTCCAATCCTCCGGGACTCTACCTTCCTCCCAGGCCAATCTGCACATCTTCCACATCCATTCTACTACTATCTCTCCCCCATGCTTCAGCATTTCACCACACATTCCATCAATTCCTGGGGCTTTCCCCGATTTAACTTTCTTCATTGCTTCCACAACTTCTATCCTACTGATTTCTTCCTGTCTTCTCACCTCCCTCCTTCTCCCAGCCATTCCCCAGCCACTTATACTCGCATTACTTCCATCCTCTACGTTCAACAATTCCTTAAAGTGTTCTCTCCATCTGCTCACTTTTTCTCCCTTCTCCACTAGTAATCTACCATTTTTATCTTTCACTCCCCTGCTAACTTCAATTCCACCCTGTCTTACTCTTTTCACTTCTCCCCAGAACATTTTCTTACAGTCCCTCCACTTTACACTCAAATTCCTTCCAAATTCCTCATCCACTCTCTTCTTACTCTCTCTTACTAATCTTTTCACCTCTCTCTTCCTTTCCACATATAACTCTCTCTTCCGCCTCTCAACTTCTTCCACGCCCCTATTTCTCACCCATTCATTGTATGCTTTCTTCTTTTGTGCCACAGCCTGTTTCACCTCTTCAGTCCACCACGCTGTTCCTTGCACCCCCCTCCGCCTTCTCTTCCTTCCACACACCACATCACATGCTGCACATATTTCTTCTGTAAATGTCTTACACACACCTTCCACGTCTCCCATCTGCTCCAATTCATATTTGCCCAATCGTTCCTCCACTTCTCTCTTATACTCTGCCTTTTTCTCATCCTCTTGTAACCTTTCCACTCTCCTTGCAACTACTCCTTCCTCTCGTCTTTCCCTTCTTCTATTCCTCCATCTCACTTGCATCCTAATTCTGGCCACCACCAAGTAGTGGTCAGAAAGTCCACTCCCCCAACCTCTATACACTCTTGCATCCTTCACATATCTTCGCATCCTTTCATCCACACACACATAATCAATCATTGCCTTCCTTTCATTCAGTTCACCACCCACCCTTCTCATCACTCGCCATGTATACCTGTGGATCATTTTATGCCTGAAGAGGGTATTGGCTATCACCAACCCCCTCTCAGCACAAATGTCCACTAACGCACTCCCATTCTCATCTATCTCGGCAGGCACACCCCACTCACCAACTATTCCATCCACCTTCACATTACCAACTTTACCATTCATATCACCAATCAAAAACACTCTCTCATTCCTTCCAAACTTTTCCATGCACACTTCCACATTTGTCCAGAACTCTTCTCTCACTCTTCTAGCACGATCTTGCGTTGGCGCATACACACACACAATCGCCCACATTTGTATTCCAACTTTCAACTTTACCCACACAATCCTTGACCCAACTGACCCATACTTTCTTATGCTCTTCTTCCATCTTTTACTCACAACTATACACACTCCTTCCTTTGCCCTCTCATTCTCATCTACTCCTGCACATATACCCCATCCATACTCCCATTCTCTCACACTTTCTCCTTCCCATTTTGTTTCAGTTATTCCACATACATCCACTTTCGCACCCTCAAGCACCTGGACAATCTCTCTCTCTTTCACCTCATCATTCGCTCCTCTTACATTCCATGTACTCATTACCAAGTCCTTTGTCCGGTCCTGGGTCGTCATCGTTTGGTCAGTCCTTGTCCGAGGCTTCTTGTTTGTTTTTTTAGTTAGTTGTTTTCCGGGGAGGGGCACTAACCCTCCGCCAACCCTTTTAGTCGCCTTTTACGACAAGCAGGGATACTGGGGGAGTATTCTTGAAAACCCCCCTACCCCCAGGGGGTAGGGGGGTTTTCTCCTTTTCTGAAAACAAACTGTCTTTTTGTTACCATATTGTGTTCTTCCAGATGATTTACTCAAGCTTTTCTTATAAGCTTTTCTAATACATTGCTTACAACACTGGTTAGTGATACTGGTCGGTAGTTGAGTGAAGTTTGTCTATTCCCTTTCTTGAATAAGGGAACAGTGTTTGTTTTCTTCCAAATATCAGGTAATTTACTTTCTCTCAAGGATTTCTTGAAAATTAAAGATAATGGTTTACTTAACTCCTTTGCACATTCATGCAGTAACCAACATGAAATTTCATCAGGACCATTTGCTTTTCCTTTGTATAATTTACTTAACTTCTCCTGTATTTCTTTTTTTTATATTTGTATATCTGGTAGTATGTGCGGGCATGCATGTTCCACATAATCCCTCTCGAAATTTTTTTCTTCTGTAAAAACTGATTGCAAATTCTTATTTAGTGCTTCACAAATATCCTTCTCTTGTGTATAGGTGATTCCTTCATCCGTAATGGATTGTATTTTATCTTTTACTTTGGTTTTGCTTCAGATGTAGCTGTAAAATAGCTTCGGTTGATCACTACTTTTATTTATTACATCCTTCTCAAACAGTTTTTGGGCTTCCTTCCTTATTCTTGTATAATCGTTTCTTGCCTGTTTATAGTTGTTATATGCCCTTTCACTATGGTGTCTTCTGTATCTATTCCACAACAAATCTCTTTATTTTTTTATTTTTTACATTCTGTACTGAACCATTTCTTTATTTTCTTTTCTGCTTCTTTGTGCTGTGGAATGTACTTCTGGACTCCTGTTTCATAAAGTTCACAAAATTTTTTATATATAGCATTTAAATCTTGTCCTCTAAGCTCCTTTTCCCAATCAGTTTCTAAGAAGAACTTTTTTAGGTCATGATACTTTCCTTTTTTATAGTTTAGGCTCTTTTTGTAACGTTCATTGCTGTTAACTGTGTCATATGCAATCCTGAAGTTTACAATTCAGTACTGCATGGTTGCTTTTGCTGAATGGAGGGTGATATATTAAATTGTCAATATCGTTTTCTTCCCTAGTAAATATAAGATCTTGCATTGGGGGTACATCGAGTCCTCTTTTTCTGGTGCTTTCCCTTACGTGTTTCGTTAGGAAGAACTCCTGCACAAGATCCAGGAGCTTTTGGTCCCATCAGCTTTCTTGGATTATTATATCAAGAGTATTCCAATTTATATTTTTATTAAAATTTCCAGTTAGTATAAATCTTTCCGATTTCTCTTCCATTCTATGTAGTGTTGCTCTTAAACTCTGAATTGTACTCTCTGCCAGATCCTCATATTCGCCTCTTTCCCATGTGTTTTATCTGGTTGGCATGTAAAAATTGGCTACAATTACTTTCCCTTCAGATGTATTGATCTTTATTGCAATCATTTCTACTTGTGAGGGTATATCTAGTTCTATTTCTTTGACTTTTTTATTTTTCTTGGTTAATATTATATTTCCTCCTCCTTTTTTAAATTCCTATCTCTTTTCCATATATTGTATTCCTCTAAGTTTAGGATGCCATTTGATATCCTTGGTGTTAATTTTGTTTAGGTTAGGCATATTATATGTGGTTCATTTTCTCTGATATAATCATTCATCTTTAATAATTTACTGTAGATACCATTTCATCCACATTTGAGTACATCAACTTAATCATCTTATTTATATACTTGTCATGACTTGGTTCTACTACCTTCCTCCTTTTCATTCCCTCCTATTTATGTACCACTTTCGTACCTGCAATCTAGTTACATTGTAAAAAAAAAGGTATTGTTTTCCTCTGATCTTCCCTCATTTTTTGTTTTTGCTTCCTCCCTCTTCTCTTTCAGTATTTCCAGTTCCTCTTGTGTGTGTGTGTGTGTGTGTGTGTGTGTGTGTGTGTGTGTGTGTGTGTGTGTGTGTGTGTGTGTGTGCGCGCGCGCGCAGGAGGGGTTGTTATATATTTCCGTTTCCCCTGCACCGCAAATTACCCTGGCGGGCCATGTACCAAGAGCTTATGACTCGTGCAGATTTTTTTTTTCTTTACTGTAACTATCATGAAAAGATCATTCAAAAAAACGTTAAAGCTGCCATAGAAACTTAGCACCAGAAAAATGTTATCATCCGGCCGGTACGACAGAATTTACAAACTTAACGAAATCATCCCCTAAAATCGATTAGAATCACTCTGACTGGCTCTTATTTGGCCCGGTCCTCCCAAGGGAGGTGAATCTTAACAACAACAATATTAATGAAATCATTTACTAGAATAAATTCTCTGAAAATTGAACACTGATTCATTTCATAAATTACCAGAGAGAGAGAGAGAGAGAGAGAGAGTGGGGGGGGGATGGCACGTGGTTGTGTGTGTGTGTGTGTGTGTGTGTGTGTGTGTGTGTGTGTGTGCAAGTTTTTTTAGACCACTTATTATATACTCTTAAGCATGTGGTTGAATGTGCAAATATTCTTTACGATTTTTTTGTTACACGACAAATTTTAAATGTAGAATTATAGTTCCTCTACTTTCAAAATAAAGATAACTAGTTTAAATGAGTGAATATTAATATAACTAAAATGCCGGGAATAATCACCGAGGGCATCACAACACCCCCAGGAGGAGCCAACAGAGAGGCAGACAGAGCGCGACCCGATCCCGGGCGACAGGGACGTAAGTCCGCCCAGGCCGCGCGCCCCTATGACCCGGAACTTGCCCGCCGCCACCATAGCAGGAAACGGAGACTACCTTGCAGGCGAGCTGGCCCTCGACAGGATCGGGGTTGAGCTACTTCCTTAGCTCCAAGCAGCACCTCAGCAACGGCCAGTAGCCGCTCCCTTTGTGAGACGGCCAGTAGCCGCTCGGAAGACTTCCCAGAGTCGGCCTGCAGCCGCTCTGCTCTTCAGGAGACGGCCGGTAGCCTCTCCCTCCTAAGAACCATGGCCTGTAGCTGGGTTCAGGCGATGGCCGGTAGCTGCACCTTTAATAGGCCATGGCCTGTAGCTGGGCCACACGGCAGGAGACGGCCGGTAGCCGCTCCCCTGTCAGGTGCTGCTATACCCCCTACAGAAACCAGCGATGGCTGGTAGCCACGCTGGGAAGAGAAGGGAATGTCCCTTCTGCTCCTGTAGTTGCCTCAGAGGACAAGACACAGGCGACGGACGGTAGCCGTGCCCGTCAGCAGGAGACGGCCAGTATCCATGCCCGTCAGCAGGAGATGGATGGTAGCCGTTCCTTGTCGGCATGTCATCCTCCGGACAGGACTCCAGCGACAGCCGGTAGCTGTGCCGACAGGTAAGTGACGACCGGTAGCCACACTTCGCCAGCATCTCTGTCAGGGAGTTGGGCCCAGGTGACGGCCGCTAGCTGCGCCTATGACGACGGGACGGCCAGCAGCCGCCCTCATTTCATTGCCCATGGGAACTCAGCGACGGCCAGCAGCTGCGCCGGGAAGGAGCACCAAAGCCCCTCGCCCCCTGTGACTCTGCTACAAGAGGGCATTCTGCCATCAGACCTGCCAACCGGCGAGGGCATAGACGACCCTACTGTCCATCACCAGCGAGGCAATCTTCAGGAGGAAGACCTCAGCCCTGAGGATCCATGAAGAGGCCCTGTGCTATCCCCAGGGTTATTCTCTGCCCAGCCGGCTCCAGAGGGACCCTACCAGATGGACTCCGACAGAGGCTGATGCCACAGCCCACTTCTGACGGTATCCCCGACGACAGAAGACCATAGCTGATGGGCTCCCAAGGCCGCTCTTAGGACCCCCGGGCGAGGTCTCTCCCACCCCAGCGCAGACAACACTCGTCCTCTGTCAGGCGCCTGAGTGAGTGGTTCAGGAAACTCTTCGGCCCCAGTCTCGAGGGCCGTACCCCAGTTCCCAGCCCTGACAGTGTGGGGCCCTTCGCTGCATGCAGTCCTGGAGTGAGGACGCCCCTACGAGTGATCCCTTGGCCGCAGGACACAAAGGCCCCTGATGGAGCTCAGCCCCTATCAGGAGCCGGGGCTGTGAGCTCTCCCACCACCCTCTGCCAACGCTGCCACCCTACCCAGTCCTGACAGTGAGTGACAGTGGAAGTGCAGTGACAGTGAAACAGTAACCTAGACATCAGGCAGTGTGTTGAGATATTAGAGGGAAACTAAGTCTTAGATCTATCAGTGCTACAGTGACGGAAATGTAGACCAACAGTGGAACAGTGACAGTGAGAGAAGCCAAGCAGTGATTTCAGTGACCTCAGTGAATGTGTATCTTGGCTCCAGTAACATAATTCTTCTGCGACATAAGACCTACAGGCGAGCTGCCCATTCTAATTACAGTGTAGATTTCCCTCAAAGTGACAGTGACCGATTCCCCTGCCCAATACCTTAAGTGCTGTTCTTTGTGCTATTCACTATTATCCAGAACTATTGCCCAAACCGTATCCTGTGAGATTCTACTACCCCTGATCTCAGTACATGTCATATAATTGTCTAGATTCCTATTTTGTGATGTCTACCTGTTCCACATTTAGAATTTACCGATATACGTGTAAGATTATTGCCCTGAGTTTTTGTGCCCTCTCTTAGTCTCCTAAGCTCCAGTCTAGAAAGGGAACCTGGCTGCATAATAGGCATTCAAGGGCTAGCATAACACTGGTGGACAGCGGTGGTTCTTGACCCAGGCATACGAGAGAGGCACTCAAGGAGTACCGACAAAATGGCAACCAAACCTCACGTACAATTGCCTTAATTCGACCCAGAAGAATATGATGTCCACACATATCTAGCAATTATGAAGCCATTACTAGATATTGTGTTTGAGGACAACAAACAGAAAATGACAGTTACACTTCCACTACTGGGTAAAGCGGCAACAAATATTGCACCAAAAATCGTCCCAGGGCTCACATGGGAAAACCTCACAAAACTCGTAATCTAAGCCATCACGCCTTCACTAGGAAAAGTAGTGGCACTCTCCCAGTTGGATAGCCTGACATATGGATGATACTTTGATCCAGGCCAGGCACCTAATCACCGCCGCCTACCTGGAGGCAAATGACGAAACCTGGGAGCAACACACCTTCAACGCTCTCCTCAGAGTCCTCCCCAGCATGGTCAACGAGCCCTTCACGATCCACGACCCAATGATAGACAGGGACATCCACCTCATACGACGCCTTGTGACCTCCCGCCCCACCTCTCAACAAATCAATGTGGTGAATAAGTTCCCCACGAAGAAAACTGCACCACCAATCAAGCCATGTCCGCCTATGTCACACACCAGCCCCACCCTGACACCCAGCTTGCCAAGAGTGCACCCCACCCACTGATGCCCCAGCCACAAGGAAAACCCTAACCTCATCCTGATTAATCCCTGGGAGTTCTGTCACGGGGTTTTTAAAATAGATGCAATAATTAAATGATAATGTTCAATACTATTGAAGAGCAAGGACAATGAATTGTCTTGCTAAATCAAGCAATGATTACTTTATACCGGCCCGCTTCGCCGACTCTCTCAGAACGAGAATTTGTAAACTTTCTCAACAGTACACAGCAGAGACTAATTACTCACAGTCGCTGTTTATTAGTACTGTTAGCCTCTGCAGAAAGTGACTTCACCCCTGACAGTAAATAACTATCTATCTATCTATCTATAGCCCGACGCCCTAATCCCGCAAAGGGTGGCCGCAGACAAAACACCTCCAAGTCACTCTGTCACCCACCATTTGACTCCCCTTCCCCCAACTCACCCCCCCCTCCCTCATATACCTCTCAACTCCATCCCTCCACCTCATCCTCGGTCTACCCCTCCCTCTCCCTCCCTCCACCTCACCTACATACACCCTCTTAGTCAGTCTTTCATTCTCCATTCTCTCCATATGTCCAAACCACCTCAGTGTATTACTATTAATAATATCAGGTTCTTACTGATGCATAACTCCTAGAAGGCACAACGGATTTTAAGCTTAATACAACAAGACTGGCCTAAGTACCAGTTATGAATAGCAAAACGTTTATGCAAGCTAGGAGCTATAAGGGAAATAAGCTTAACTGTGGAGAAATGAAACACGAGTTTACATTACATTAAGCTCAAGAAAAAGAACTGTTAAATTTATTGATTATAAAGAAATAAATTTAACGTTACATTTCAAATGAATTCAAAATAAAGAGATCGCACTCACTCACTCATTCAAAAGCTAAATTCTTAAACCTAGGAAAAACAACATGCGGCGCAGCTGGCCAGCATGTGAGGAAAACAGCACACTTAACTAAACTCTTAAGTCTAGGAAAATGAAAAGAAAATACTGGTCAATGTAGCGTATCACCAAAGAAGGGTGGGAGCCTGGAGAACTGTAGTCTAGTGGAGCCTGGGTGCTAGATGACCTCTCACTACTGGAGCACAGAACCTCACTCCGTCACGACAGACCAAAGACTGAATTCAAATACAGCCCAGCTGAGAGAAGGCTTGGCCAACGGTTGAGGCAAGTAGGGGCGAACAATAAAGAAACAATAATATCGCTCAGTAGAGCACTTAATGACGTGCATTAGATCGGTCACTTTTGAAACAGTGACGAATGTTTTGAAAAGTATACCACCGAAATGGAGAGAGAAACGGTTAACTGAACGATACACAGTGAGTTTTCCACTAATAGTTCGTGGTTTCTCACAAAAGGAAAATGTCGCGAATTTGATTCGTGACAAGTTCTCCGCGTGCAGCTCCAGGTTCCCACTCCACGACATCAGGAATCAACTGAAGGCTGCTAGGTGCAAGCCAACCACCCCAGGCCAACTTAAAGTCTCCTTCCTAGAGAACAAGGAGCCAGAAGACGAACCCCGCACCTGCAGAGGAAATCGAACCCAGGTAGACGGAGCAAGAGGAAGAAGAATGTGGTCCATGACAGTTGGATTTTTAGGACCACCCCCGCACCTCCCCATGGGGGCGGGGGCCACTTCTTCCAAATATCGCCCCCCCAGCCTACAACAAGATGAGGCTGAACGAGGTGAGAGCCAGACTTCTGGTCAACATGGGAGCAGCCAGATCCTGCCTGTACAGTCATTTCTACTCCCGTCACAAGTCGACCTTTGGCCCGCTGTTCCCGAAGTCAATTCATCGTGTGGACGCGGGGGATGTCCGCCTGCCTATCCGTGGGGAAACTAGGGCCCTATGAGTTGACACCCATCAACCAGCATCAACACAACACAAATTCATCATATGCAACTCCACCTGCCATAACTATGATGGGTACCTGGGACTGGACCTGCTACAGAAATTGAAATACACCATTGAATACCATAACAGACAGCTCCAGTTCCGGAGGTCCCCCGGCCCCCCCTCTCCAAAGCAGTGTGCACTTGCACACCCTGACCCCAAAACCCCCCCCCACTCTCCCTGGCCTTGCCCCCCTCCTCCATTTCCTCTCTCTCCCTATCCTCCAACATTCCCTGCTACCACCTCCTCCACAGTAACAATTCCCCCCTATAGCCTGGTTGCCCCTGAACAGGCCCATGAGTACGTCTGCCCTGTTCTCCCCACACCTGCCTCCTGAAACCCTCTCTACCTGCCTTCTGCCCCCGACTTTTCTTCCCCCTCACTTCGCGGCAGTCCAAATTGCCAACCTTGCCCCATCCCCCGTAATACTACCTAAAGGGCTCGTAATAGGGGAGATGGAAGAAGCCGAGCCTTGCCCCCCTCCCCCCCAGGTCCCCTGCCCCCCTGCCCCCCATCCCTGACCATCCTCCCCCCAACAATCAGAGACCCTCCGCCAACTTCTGGATTTCCAGGACCTCTTTGCGGTGGGGCTTGCCGACATTGGACATACCACCTATCTAGTTCACAAGACCCACATGATGGGTCCACCAATCCGCCAGCCATCCCATCAGAAAAATCCCATGCAATGAGAGGAGGAAGACCGCCAGGTCCAGGAAATATCGAGGCCAGAGTCGTTTCCCCTTCCACCATCCCCTAGTCCTCTCCCGTTGTTCTTGTGAAGAAGAAGGATGGCACCATGAGGTTCTGTGTTGATTACCACTGGCTCAACAACATCACCATCAAGGACGCATCCCCACTTCCCAGGATAGATGACTCCCTCAATTCCCTATATGGCGCCTCCTGGTTCTCCACCCTCGATCTCCAGTCAGGGTACTGGCAGGTACCAGAGCAACCTGAAGACAGAGGTAAGACTGCTTTCTCTACCAGCAACGGGAAGCATTACGAGTTTAACGTCTTACCCTTTGGCCTCTGTAATGCCCCGGCCACCTTCTCGCGGTTAATGGAGTCTGTCCTCAGTGGCCTCACGTGGGAGATCTTTTTTTTTTTTTTTATGCGAGGAAGAAAGAACCAAAGGCAATGAGCCCGCAAAACTGTTCCTTCCAAGAGAAAAACAAAATACAAGAGTGAGCCAAATTCAAGATCCGATCATTTCAAGATGCCTGGACACACTGCGTTTGAAAGACTGGAGATCATAGGAAGCAGAAAATACAGACAGAGGGAGACAGTTTCAGAGCTGACCTGTTGCATAAATGAAGGACTGGGAGTAACGGTTAACTCCTGCATTAGAGAGTTGGACAGAAAAGGGATGAGAGTTTGCTGCTGGATGGGTGCTACACACCCGTCGTAGAGGTGGAGGATTGCATGCATACAGTTCAGAGGAGCAGAGACCATTGAAGTAGTGATAGAAAAGAGATAAAGATGCAACAGTGCGGTGAAGAGCCAGAGGTTGAAGGGAGTCAGTAAGAGGAGGAAAGTTAATGAAATGAAAAGCCTTTGACTTCACCCTATTGAGAAGAGCTGTATGTGGGGAGCCTCCCCACACATGGGAGTTGTACTCCACGTAGGGGCAAAAAAAACCTCTGTATAGAGTCAACAATTGTGCTGGGGTAAAGAAGGAACGGAGTCAGCTTAGCACACCCAATCTCTTGGAAGCAGATTTTACAAGAGATGTAATATGATCTTTCCAAGATAAGTCCCGAGTAAATGAAACCCCATGCATGTTCAAGGATGATGCAGGATTAAGCTGAATATTATTAAACATTAGTGGGTATACCTGTGGAAGCTTTTGTCGGGTTGATAGGTGCAAAAACTGAGTCTTTGATGCATTAAAAACAACCAGATTGTTTTTACCCTAGTCAGAGATATGAGCCAAGTCAGACATTAGGTATGCCATAGCCTCATCCCTTGTTTGTTGAAGTATCTGCTGAAATGGACGTTGCGGGAATCAAATGGAAAGGTGAAGGGTGGACTCATCAGCGTATGAGTGGATAGGGTTAGATGTACGGATTAGAAGGTCATTGTTGAATAAGAGGAAGAGAGTTGGTGATAGGACAGAGCCCTGAGGAAAACCACTGTTAATAGATCTAAGTGAAGAACGATGGCCGTCTACAACAGCGGCTATAGAACGACCAGAAAGGAAGCTAGAGATGAAGGCACAGATAGAAGGATAGAAACCGTAAGGGGGCACTTTGGAAATTAAAGATTTATGCCAGACTCGATCGAAAGCCTTTGAGATGTCAAGTGCAATGGCAAAGCTTTCGCCAAAGTCCCAAAAGGAGGATAAACCAAGAGTCTGAAAGGTAGGTGAGAAGATTGCCTGTGGAGCGTCCCTGACGGAACCGATACTGACGATCAGAAAGAAGGTTGTGATAGGAAAGATGCTTTAAAATGTTTCTATTAGGAAGAGACTCGAAAACTTTTGAGATACAGGATGTTAAAGCAATTGGGCGATAGTTAGAAGGTTGTGAATGGTCACCCATCTTTGGGACTGGCTGAATGAGAGCAAACTTCCAGCAAGAAGGAAAGGTACAAGTTGACAGACAAAGGCGATAGGGTTTGCCTAGGCAGGGTGTAAGCACAGAAGCACAGTTCTTGAGAACAACAGGAGAGACCCCATCAGGCCCATATGCCTTATTGGTATTGCGGCCTGTGATGGCAGAAAATACATCAGCCGAAGAAATTTTAATGTTAGCCATGAGGAAGTCAGAGGGGGGAAGTGATGGAGGAATAGCACTGGAATCGTCTAAGGTGGCACTGGGGGAGAGTCTGAGCAAAGGGATCTGCTTTATCAGTAGAAGAAATAGCTACAGAGCCATCAGAGTAGAAAAGAGGAGGAAAGGATGATGAGGTAAAGTTGTTAGAAAGGTTTTTGGCAAGGTGCCAGAAGGAGTGGGAAGAATTCAAGTTAGAGAATTGAGAACATTTAGTATGGATGAAATTATTATTATCAGAGCGAAGAACAGATTTAGCAAGATTCCGGGCAGAAACGTATAAAAGATGTGATTCAGGGGTGGGTTGGCTCCGGTACCTTTTATAGGCCCTCTCATTGTCGTGGACAACATTAGAACAAGCATGATTAAACCAAGGCTTTCATGCATTAGTCAAAGGATATGAGAAAGGAATGTATGCTTCCATGCCCGAGAGAATAATCTCCGTAATGCGCAAGGCACACCCAGATGGCTCCCTGCCATGGAAGCAATAATCATTCCAGGGAAAATCAAAGAACTACTGCCTGAGGGCCTCCCAGTCTGCAACTCCAAAGTGCCACAGGCGACGTTTCTTTGGAGGGTCCGCAGGCCGTACTGGAGCGTTAGGACAGGTTAACGTGATAAGGTTGTGATCGGAGGAGCCCAACGGAGAGAAAAGATTAACATTGTAAGCAGAAGGATTAGTTGTAAGGAAGAGGTTAAGTATGTTGGAACTCTCTCCAAGGTGGTCAGGGATACGGGTAGGGTGCTGTACAAGCTGCTCTACATCATTAAGGATAGAAAAGGTTTTGGCTTGTTCACCAGGTGGATCAGTGAAAGAAGAAGAGAGCCAAAGGTGGTGGTGAACCTTGAAATCTCCTAGAATGGAGATTTCAGTGAAAGGAGAAATGGATAGAATGTGTTCCATCGTAGAAGTAAAATAGTCAAAGAATTTTTGATAGGCAGTAGATTTAGGAGATAAGTAAACAGCACAGATATATTTAGTCAGAGAATGACAGGAAAGCCAAAGCCAGAGTGTAGAGAATTCAGAAGAATCGAGTTCAGGAACACAAGAGCAAGATAAGTTGTTGTGTATAATTATATACACAACAGCCACCTTTGGCTTTGAAATTAGTATAGAGAAAGTAGGAGGAAACAGAATAGGGTCTGCTGTCAGTTGCCTCAGACAGCTGAGTCTCAGTTAGAAAAAGAAGGTGAGGTTTAGAGAAGGAGAGGTGGTGCTCAACAAAGCGAAAGTTAGAGGAAAGGCCACGAATGTTGCAGAAATGAAGAAGAAGAGAGTCAGACAGTGGTTCCAGGCATCTTGAGTCATCACCGGGAGAGGGGCAGAAGGTGGGGGCATTTATGGTCCCCCTGCTGGGGACTCTGAGGCTACGTTATTTGATGCCATTTTTTCTAAAATTTTGAAAAGGAAGTGTGGTGTGTACTGTGCCTGTAGTTTGGTGTTGATAGTCAGAGAAATTTGTATTGGAGAGCATGCTAGCCTACTCTCTGTGTTACTGAGACACTGAAAAAGTTCAGCAAAGGGGTATGGTCGGGGCCTAGTCCCGGGGGCTGATGAAACGGTAGCTCCAGCTCTCCCTGTCATCAGCTTTCCATCCACCTTGGGAGTACTGCCCTGCTCGACTGTTTAGCTTACATAGCCGATGTTATTGTGTTCAGCAAGAACTCGGCTGACCAGCTCCAGCGCCTCCGAAAAGTCTTTTCCCGCATCCGACAGGTGGGCCTCAAACTCCACCCCTCCAAGTGCGTCCTAACCACCAGAACCATCTCTTTCCTGGGACACGTCATCTCCCAGGATGGCATATCCCCCAACCCAGACAAGCTCCGTGCCATCGCGGACATACCCTCCACCACAAGACGTCCACGGAGTCAGGGGCTTCCTCGGCCTGACATCCTATTACCAATGCTTTGTGAAGAGGTTTGCCCACATTGCCAAGCTACTCCACAACCATAACTGGAAAAGGGAACCTTTTATTTGGATGGATGAAAGTTGAGCCGCCTTCAAACACCTAAGGACAAGCTCATCTCTGCCCCAGTCATGGCCTTCCCCAACTACTCCCTTCCATTCCGTCTCTACACTGACGTCTCCCTGATAGCAATAGGCACTGTGCTAGCCCAAGTCCAAGAGGGCCACGAACACATCATCGCTTGCATCAGCTGCACCCTCAATCAGGTGGAAAAAAACTACACCACCACAAAGAGAGAATGCCTATGCATTGTCTGGGCATTAGATCACTTCAGGGCATACCTGTTGGGGACCCAAGTGATCATTACCGACCACCAGTCCCTTCAATGGCTGCGGCAGTCTGACACGCACAACGGCCAGCTCATCAGATGGCGCGAAACACTGGAGGAGTTTAACAACAAGATCTCCTACCGCCTGGGCAAACTCCACACAATGTGGACGCTCTCTCTTGGCTCCCCATCAATGCCGTACAGCCCGAGCCAGATCTCCTCCGACAGTGGAAACACAAGGAACGACCCCCCTGGATTCCCCAACATCTTTTCCAAAAATTACATCACCAGGGCGACCACCTGTACACCCCGTCAGGGAATATCATCCTCACCCCCAACACCACTCTCGACACCCTCCGACACCTACACACCCACAACGGGATCCACCTGGGAGCAAAAAAAATCCTGCAAGTTTTCAATGACACGTACTGGACTCCTAACCCATCCACCCTAGCCATGGGCATTATCCAATCCTGCTGGGCGTGTGCTTTAGGAAAAGACATTACCCACACTGCCGGCCCATCAAGACACATCACTGCCCACAAACCCTGGCAGTTGCTATCAGTCAACATAGTGGGGTCCCTACCTCCAAAATCAGGCTATCGGTACATCATCACTTTCGTCAATACGTACTCTAAATTCATCATTGCCTGCCCAGCGAAGGAACATCACACTGTTGCAGTCGCCGATCCATTGGTCCGTTATGTCTTTCTGTATTTTGGCATCCCACAGGCTATCCACTCTGACAACGTCCCAGAGTTTACCGGTAAAATCTGGCAGGAGTTAGCTCCAATCTTTGGGTATCACATCTCCCACTCATCCCCCTACTGACTGCAAGGAAATGCCATCCGCGAACAATGCCATCGTACCTTAATGAACCAGCTCCGTACCAGGATAGAAGAAACGAAGAGCGACGACTGGCCTGGACACATCAAGATCGTGCAATGGGGCATAAATTCTTGCCCACAAGAGGACGGCATCTCGCCTCATGAACGTGTGTTTGGGGAAGCACCTCTCCTCCTACCTTTGCGGCAACACCTACAACCCTCCACCACCTCCCTCACGTATGACCCCTTCACCATCTCAAAAGGCGGCTTTCACACCTACAGTACTTAATAACCTAGACCTCTGACCCAACGCCACCTCCAACCCGTACAAGCTGGGCAACACTGTCATGATAGCACAGCTCCCTGCACCCCACAAGCTTGCACCTCGCTTCACGGGACCCTACACCATCACCAATGTCCTCAACCCCCACCAAATGACGGTTGATTACCACAACATGCCTCGCACATTCAGGAATCGCCATGTGCACCCATTCTGTGGCACCCCTTCCCCAACCCCCACCCCACACCCAACACCACCCGCCACCTCTGCCCTGCCTCCCCCTACCTCCTATGACTGCTACATATCCCCCTTGCCTTCCCTTTCCGCCTCCCCCTCCCCATCCTATCCCACCTCACCCCCCGTCACGCTGCATCACACCTCACCTGAAGACTCGCCAATGCCACAAAGTCCAAACCTTTCCCCCACCCCTTCCCGGCAGCCCTCCCCATCCCCCATGCCCAGCACCATGTGTCCTGCCCGTGCACCAGCCTCTCCTCCACCTGTGCAAACTTCACCCCACCCAATGCCCATCACTGCCCCCAGCCCTGTCACAACACCTCCTCCCCCATGCACCCCGCCAACCTCCTCACGACACACAACCCAAACAGACCAACACTACACACCCAACTCACCACCCACACCCACCCTAAAAACCACCATCACACACTCCGGCCACCTTTCATGCCTGCCCGCATGATATGCCCCCACCCCTACACCACCCACCTCACCGCAAAACCACACTCCTTCTCCTAACACAAGCCCCATCACACTCATGCTACACCAAACACAAATCCCAGCCACCACTACTCCCCAGAGACACCATGCCAAATTGCCCCATCATAAAATCCCATGCTTCCCGACAATCTCCAGCATTCAGCACAGCTCTCTACAGGAGACAAGACCTACCAACATGAGTATCTGATGTGCTACATGGGCGCTGCCCTTTGGACACAAACATCGCATCCATGGCCCCCTCCACCTCCTGCGACTCCTCCACACCACCACTGACCCATCCACCCTCTTCATCACCTGCGACACCTAAATGGACGAAAACCCAGCCACCACAGCATGGAGCGCCCTCCTCCAACACCTCTAGCCAGTGCACCACACCAACAGCACCAAAATCTATCACCAGTCATGGGGATGTCACTTTTTCCCCAATGACAGTGGTAAAATGCCGGGAATAGTCACCCCCCCAGAAGGAGCGTATGGAGAGGCAGACAGAGGACAACCCGACGCCAGGCAACAGGGACGTAAGTCCACCCGGCCGCGTGCCCCCATGACCCGGAACTCGCCCGCCGCCACCATAGCGGGAAATGGAGACTACCTTGTGGGCAAGCTGACCCTCGACAGGATCGGGGTGGAGCTACTTCCTTAGCCCCAAGCAGCACCCCAACGATGGCCAGCAGCCGCTCCCTTTGTGAGACGGCCAGTAGCCACTCAGACTTTCAGGAGACAGCTGGTAGCTGCTCAGATGGCTTCTCAGAGATGGCCTGCAGCTGCTCTGCCCTTCAGGAGACGGCCGGTAGCCGCTCCCCTTTAAGAGCCACGGCCTGTAGCCAGGCCACCCTGCAGTAGATGGCCAGTAGTCGCTCCCCCATCAGGTGCTGCTGTATCCCCCTGCAGCCACGCCTATCGGTATTAGGAGACAGCCAGTAGCTGCTCCTCATTGGCATGTCATCCTCCAGACGGGACTTCAGCGACAGCCGGTAGCCGTGCCGACAGGCAAGTGATGGCCGGTAGCCACACTTTGCCTGCATCTCTGTCAGGGAGTCAGGCCCAGGCGACGGCTGGTAGCCGCGCCTATGACTACAGGATGGCCAGCAACTGCCCTCATTTCGTTGCCCACGGGAACTCAGTGACAGCCGGCAGCCACGCCGGGGAAAAGCACCAAAGCCCCTCGCCCCCTGTGACTCCACGACGAGAGGGCATTCTGCCATCAGACCTGCTGACCAGCAGAGGCATAGACGACCCTACTGTCCATCACCAGCGAGGCAACCATCAGGAGGAAGGCCTCAGCCCCAAGGATCCATGAAGAGGCCCTGTGCTATCCCCAAGGTTATTTTCTGCCCAGCTGGCTCCAGAGGGACCGTACCAGACTGACTCCAACGGAGGCTGATGCCGCAGCCCACTCCTGACGGTATCCCTGATGACAGGAGACCACAGCAGACAGGCCCCCGAGGCCACCCTCAGGACCCACGGGTGAGGCTCCTCCCACCCCGAAGCAGATAACACTCGTTCTCTGTCAGCCGCCTGAGTGAGTGCTTCAGGAAACTCTTCAGTCCCAATCCTGAGGGCCGTACCCCAATTCCCAGCCCCGACAGTGTGGGGCCCTTCGCCGCACGCAGCCCCAGACGAGAGAGGATGCCCCTACGAGTGATCCCGTGGCCACAGGACACAGAGGTCCCTGGCAGAGCTGAGCCCCCATCAGGAGCCGGGGCTGTGAGCTCTCCTGCTGCCCTCTGCCAATGCCACCACCCTACCCAGTCCTGACAGTGAGTGACAGTGGAAGTGCAGTGACAGTGAAACAGTGACCTAGACATCAGGCAGTGTGTTGAGATATTAAAGGGAAACTAAGTCCTAGATCTGTCAGTGCTATAGTGACGGAAGTGTAGACCAACAGTGAAACAGTGACAGAGTGAAAGAAGCCGAGCAGTGATTACAGTGACCTCAGTGAATGTGTATCTTGGCTCCAGTAACATAATTCTTCCACATCGTAAGACCTATAGGCGAGCTGCCCATTCTAATTGGTATAGATTTCCCTCAGGGTGACAGTGACCGATTCCCCTGCCCAATACCTTAAGTGCTGTTCATTGTGCTATTCACTTTTATCCAGAACTATTGTCCAAACCGTATCCTGCGAGATACTACTTCCCTTGATCTCAGTACATGTCATATAATTGTCTAGATTCCTGTTTCGTGATGTCTACGTGTTCCACATTTAGAATTTACCAATATACATGTAAGGTTGTTGCCCTGAGTTTTTGTGTCCTGTGTCTCCTAAGCTCGAGTCTAGAAAGGGAACCCAGCTGCATAATAGGCGTTCAACGGACGGGAAGCTGACCCTAGCCTAACAATAGCATACTGCATTGAAAATAAAGTTTTCAGCATTGGTTGGTCTAGGGCAGTGCATGGGTGGAGGTGGCATACTTACTTGGCACAGGAGATACCATGATCACGAAGGCGGTTCTCCCGGGGAGAGGCCCACCATTGCACTCTGGTGGTGTTGACCCCTTTGATTAACCCAAATGAGGGTAACTCGAGTGTGCAATTTTTGGTACCGGGGACTGCATTTGCGCTGTGCCCCATATCAAATCTTCTTCATCATCATAATCATCAGTCATCACTTTTCCATTGCTGAACAAAGGCCTCCCTAACTTTTTTCACGAATTTCTTGACTGAGCCAATATCTGCCACGTTTTCCCTGCTTTTCTGTTTCATCTCTCCAGCTCCTTTCTGGCCTTTTCTGCTACGTTTACAATCTCTTAGTGTCCAGTCAGTCAGCCTCTCGCTACATGGCCTGCCCACCTCCAATTTCCTGTTCTTTTATAACTTCTATAATGTCCTTGACATAAGTCTGCTCTCTTACCCAAGTTGCTCTATTCCTGCCTCTTAAGGATATCCCCAACATGGACCTTTCCATTGCTCTGTGAGAATGGATTAGTTTATTTTCCATCGATTTTTTAAGTTCTGAGGTCTCACAACCATCTGTCATAGTTGGAATTACACATTCGTTATACACTTTTCGTTTCTTACATATTGGCAAGCTAATTTTCATAATGTCTCTGTGTTTACCGAAAGCTTTCCATCCCATTGTAATGTGTCTTTTTCTTTCGCTCTTATGGTCTTTCGTTAATTTTATAATTTGCCTAAAGCAATTGTACTCCTGGACTTCTTCAAGAATTTCTTTGCTTATTCTGATGACGGTCTTTGGTGTATGTGAGTTAAACCTTTTCAGTACTTTAGTTAAAATGCCGAATATTTTCGCTGAGGGCATTCAACACCCCCAAAAGGAGCCTACGGAGGGGCAAACAGAGCATGACCTGGCTCAGGGTGACAGGGACATAGGTCCACCCGGGCTGAGCGCCTCTATGACCTGGAATTTGCCCGCCATCACCATAGGAAAAAGAGACTACCTTCTGGGAGAGCTGACCCCCAATAGGATCGGGGTGGAGCTATTACTCAAGCTCCAGGCAGCACCCCAGAGACGGCCAGTAGCCACTCAACCCATCTGCAGGAGACAGCCGATAGCCGCTGTGGAGGTAATCGGGAGAGAACCGGTAGCCGCTCCTGCCATCGTCAGGAGATGGTCAGAACCAGCTCTGAAGGTGCCATAGAGACAGCAAGTAGCCGCTCAGCCCTCCTACAGGAGACGGCTGGTAGCTGCTCTGGAGGTAATTATGAGACGGCCGGTAGCAGCTCCTGCCCTTGTCAGGAGATGACCGGCAGCCGCTCTGAAAGTGCTCTCGAGTCCGCCTGCAGCCGCTCCCCCACACAGGCCGTGGCCAGTAACCAGGCCCTTGCGACAGCTAGTAGCCACGGCCTTAGAAGGCCATGGCCAGTAGCTGGGCCCTACGAGAGGAGACGGCCAGTAGCCGCTCCTCCGTCAGGTGCTGCCACACCCCCACAAGATTACTACCTAGAGGGAGGTCCCAGCCTTGAGGACTGCTGGAGAAGCCCTGTGGTCCCCACCGAACTCTTCTCCCTACAGTCGGTCCCTGAGGGGCCTAGCCTGACGGACCCCAATGGAGGCTGACGCCTCAGCCAGCTCCTGATGGCATCACTGACCACCAGAGACAGCAGCCTGCAGAACCTCGAGACCGCCCCCAGGATCCCTGGGTGGGACATTCCCACACCCCGACATCGAAGACCCTCATCCTCCATCAGGCGCCTGAGTGAACGATTCAGGCAGCTTTTTGGCCCCAGTCCAGAGGGACAGACTCCAGCCCCAAACCCTGAAAGCTCGGGGCCCTTTGCCATACACAGCCCCAGACGAGAGACGACGCCCCTACGAGTGATGCCGTGGCCCCTGAATATGGAGACCCCTGGAGGAACTCAGCCCCATCAGTAGCCGGGCTGAGCCGTTCCCCACCGCCCTTTTCCTTGGCCGCTACCACACTCAGTCCCGATGGTGAGTGACAGTGAAGGTACAGTGATAGTGATACAGTGAAGTGAGGGCTGAGCAGTGAGTTACTAGAAGCATGGGAAGTCAGAAATAAAACCTGTCAGTGTTAATGTAAAAGAAAGGTGGAATAAGTAAGGTAACAGCGAGGCAATGAACACAGCCAAGTAGTGAATAGAGTGTTTGTCTGAGTGAACATAATTCCATCCCAGTAATGTGGCCCCCCCCACTAAGATCAATTGGGGCTCCCAGAACCAAGGTAATAATTAACAGTGTAACAGTGAACTAAGGTAGACAGCCCAACAGTGATAACAGTGCCTCGGCCACAATGAAAATGAACTCCACCTAAACGGATAAAGTCTAGACTTCCCACGACTGACAGTGATTGATTTTTCTGCCCTAAGACTTCTGGTATTAGCTAATGTACTATTCACTTTGTGCCTGATCTTGTCCCGAATAGTATCTTGCGTGATACTACTACCCACAATCTTGACATAATGGTTTATAATAATCCAGAATAATTACTGTTGTGACATCTGCCTGTTCCACCTGTAGAATTTGACAATACACGTTTAAGGTTGTTGCCTTGAGTTTTTGTGTCCTGCCTCTCTCTTATTTGTCTAACCTCCGGTCTAGAAAGAGAATCCAGCTACACACTAGGCATTAGAGGGACGGGAAGCCTACCTTAAAACACCTAGCATTACGTTGGTGGACAGCGGTGGTTCTTGACCCGGGCATACGAGAGAGGCATTCAGGAAATACCAGCAAAATGGCAACCAAACCTCACGTGCAATTGCCCAAATTCGACCCCAAACAGTATGATGTTCATACATACCTGGCAATTCTTAAACCTTTACTAAACATAGGGTTCGAAGATGACAGGCAAAAAATAGCAGTTACACTCCCGCTTTGGGGTAAAGCGGCAGCCAATATTGCGTTGAAAATTGTCCCGGGGCTTACCTGGCAGAATTTCACAAAGCTCGTGATTCAGGCCATCACCCCATCACTAGGTGAAGTAGTGGCCCTATCTCAATTGGATACCCTGACTTTTGATGGCAACTTATATGACACCTTAACCTAAGCTAGACATCTGGTCACCGTTGCCTACCCGGAGGCAGATGATGAAACCCGGGAGCAACACACTTTTAATACCCTCCTCAGAGTTCTCCCCAGTTTGGTCAAGGAACATTTTACAATCCACGACCCAGCAGGAGACATGGACAGGGATATCCAACTCATATGCCACCTCCTGACCTCCCACCCCACACCCCAGCAAATCAACATGGTGAAAAAGTTCCCACAAACAACCCAGCTCCTCCAGTCAAGCCATGTCTGCCTATGCCCCACATCAGCCCCACCCCAACACCCAGCCTGCCTAGGGTGCACCCCACCCACCAGCACCCCAGTCACAAGGAGAACCCCAACCTCATTCTGGTGAATCCCTGGGAGTTCTCCACATGCACCTCCAGGTGCCCACTGCATGACATTAGGGACCAACTGAAAGCCGCCAGGCCGATGTACAGTCTCCTCCTTAACCCCTTAAGTGCTAATCTCATCGATCGGGCTTTTTGCGCAATTTCTTAAAAGGACGAGCAACACCGATTGTACAACATCCACAAAAAACTGGCGGCAGCTGGCTCCACCCCAGCTGTGACGTAGATGGCTTCTAATCAATCAGAACTAGGTGTTGGACACACCGGAGGGGGGACCCAGGCCCGTAACCAGGTTGTGGGGGGTGTACCCCCCACCTCCCTCTCACCACGTCCATCTACTCCACTACCTTGTTACTACCCTACCTCCCACTGTTCTTACCACCAGAACAACCCCTCCCACCCCTTCCTCATGCATCACCCCCTCCCATGTGGATCCCCCCACGTCCCACTCCCCAGTCAACGGGGGGGAGGGTATTTCCCCCCTACCCTCCCTCCATGTCCTGCACTCCACTTTGGCCCTTCCTTTGTGTCTTGTGGTGGTCTCCTCCCATCCCTCGATCCCCATCCACCCCCCCTGGCCTTACCAGCTCCCCCTACCCCCCACCCCCTACCCGCACCCCCTAGCACTTCCCCGGCCTCGAATATTTTGCGTATTTTTTATGTTTTATGGCACGTGTTTTTGAATCATTACCTGTAATTTATTGGTGTCTGCATACAGATATCCACACCACAATTACTTTAGCTGTCTTTAGTCGAAACCCACTTGAAAAAGACATTTTATTTTATGCCGACGCATGGAAGCATGTTGGAGCCTTCAAAACGAAACGAAACGAAACGAAAACTAGATTTGACAGCTCGGAGGGGAGGGGGGAAGGGAGGGGGGAAGGGAGGTTAGGCAAGGGAAGGGGAGAGAAGGAGAGGAGAGAGGAGGGGAGGGAAGGGAAGGGGATGGAGGGGACTGGAGGTTTGAAGAGGGGAGAGAAGGGGAGGATAATTTTTACTATTTATCATATTTTTATTGGGGGAATGACCTATTTCTCTTGTTAGATTTGATAGCTCGGCGGGGAGGGAAGGGGGAAGAGGAAAGGGAGGAGGTTAGGCGCGGGGAAGGGAAGGGAAGGGAAGGGGAGGGAGGGGATTGAAGGTATGAGGATAGGAGAGGAAAGGAGGGAAGGATAATTTTTATTTATCATATTTATTTGGGGGTTTGTTACTATTTTTTTTTCTAAGCACAATACAATGGTTTATAACATCTATACACACCAAAAAAAAATTGATTTTGGTGATTTTTGTACGTATTGTTGCGAAGAAAACAGGTGCGAGCGGCGTGTTTTCTTTCTCGCCAGGGCCGCGACGGGTAACTACTATAAATTTTGACGGACCATAACTCGGTAACTATTGGGTTTGCGTTTTCAGGTGTGTAAATTCAAGCTCTATAAATCGGGCATAAAACTTTTAACCTTTGAGGAAGTTGAAAAATTGGCCTGTTTTTGCGTCCTGGGGGACAGTCGAGGCTGGAGAATTGCGTACCCTAGGGGTTAAGGAACAAGGAGCCGGAGGATGAACCTACACCCGCGGAAGATACCAAACCCAGGGATCCGGAGCCGGGAGATGAAGGTGGCCCCCGGCAATTGGAATTTTAGAACTGCCCTCGCACCTTCCCATGGTGGTGGGGCTACTTCCCCCAAATATCGCCTCCCAGTCTACCACAAGATGAAGCTGAACGGGGTGAAAGCCAGACTTCTAGTTGACATGGGAGTGGCCAGATCCTGCCTGTATAGTCACTACTTCCGTCATAAGTTGACTTTTGGCCCATTATTCCCAACGGCTACTCATCTTGTGGATGCAGGGGATGGCCCCTTGCCGATCCGTGGGGAAATTCGGGCCCTGTGTGTTGACACCCACCAGCTGGCATCGACACATCACAAATTCATCATATTTGACTCCACCTGCTGTAACTACGATGGATATCTGGGACTGGACCTGCTATAGAAACTAGGAGCCACCATTGATTGCCGAAACAGACAGTTCCAGTTCCAGAAATCACCTGATGCCCCCCCCAGGCCGTTTGTACTTGCACGCCCTGGCCCAGCCCGGAAGAGTCCATCCCCCCCTCCCTGCTCCCCCTCCTCTCCCCTTCCCCTCTCCCCCCTCGTTCCCCGCAACCACTTTCTCCGCAGTGACCATTCCCCATCATAACGAAGCCTGGATGCCCCTCAACAGGCCATCGGGTATGTCGGTCCTGTTCTCCCCACACCTGCCACCTGGAATCCTCTCGGCCTGCCTCCTACCCCCAACCTTCCTCCCCCTCATCACGCGGCAGTCCGAATTGCCAACCTTGCCCCATTCCCCATCACCCTCTCAAAAGGGCTCATCATTGGAGAGATGGAAGAAGCTGAGCCCTGCTCCCCCTCCCCTTCCAGTTCCCCCATCCCCCTGCCCCCCATCCTCTACCATCTCTCTACATACCAATCAGACACCCTCCGCTGCCTCCTCCTGGATTTCTAGGACCTTTTAACGGCAGGACATGCCGATATTGGACATACCACCTACCTGGCTCACGAGATCCACATGACGGGCCCACCGATCCGACAGCCATCCCGACGGAAAAATCCCAAGCAGCAGGAAGAGAAAGACTGCCAGGTCTAAGAGATGATTGAGGCCAGAGTCATCTCCCCGTCCACCAGCCCCAGGTCCTCTCCCGTTGTTCTTGTGAAAAAATGGATGGCACCATGCTGTTCTGGGTGGATTACCGCTGACTCAATGACAGAAACCACCAAGGATGCTACCCCACTCCCTCGAATACATGACTTCCTAGATTCCCTTTATGGCACTTCATGGTTCTCCACCCTCGACCTTCATTTGGGGTATTAGCAGGTACCAGTGCGACCGGAAGACAGAGGCAAAACTGCTTTCTCGACCAGCAACGGGAAGCATTATGAATTTAATGTCTTACCCATCGGCCTCTGTAACGCCCCCACCACCTTCTCAAAACTAATGGAATCTGTCCTCAGGAGCCTCACCTGGGAGATCTGTCTAGCCTACCTAGACGACGTCATTGTATTCAGCAGGACCTGGGCTGATCACTTTCAGCATCTTTGCCAGGTCTTCACACGGATACAGCAAGCAGGCCTCAAACTCTGGCGCTCCAAGTCCTGGCTGCCAGAACCGTCTCGTTCCTGAGACATGTCATCTCCCAGGCTGGCATATCTCCTGACCCAGACAAGCTCTGCACCATCGCAGATATCCCCCCACCACAAGACGTCCACAGGATTCGGGCCTTCCTCAGCCTGATGTCCTATTACCAACATTTCATGAAGGGGTTCACATGCATTGCTAAACCACTCCACGACTTGACCCGGAAGGGAGAACCTTTCATCTTGATGGATGAGAGATGAGCCTCTATCCAACAACTCAAAGACAAACTCATTTCCGCCCTAGTCATGGCCTTCCCCAACTATTCCCTCCCATTCCGACTCTACACCGATGTCTCCTTGATTGCAATAGGCGCTGTGCTAGCCCAAGTCCAAGAGGGCCACGAACACATCATCACCTGTGCCAGCTGCACCCTCAACCAGGCGGAGAAAAACTATGCCGCCACAAAGAGGGAATGCCTGGGCATCGTCTGGGCACTATAGTCTCACCAATCTAAAACCAAGGTTTGGGTGGGGTCTGGCGCTGGGTGCACCCATGCCATACTTCCTAAACGAGCGATGAGTAAATTCTGTTATATATGTAATAGGCATCACAGATAGGTACACACATACTAGTACAATATAAACGTATGTATTCTAGCATATCAAAGGAAGGTGAACTTGTAATGCATATGGCTCTTGTACATCAATAAAGAAACGTGGCATACATATTTTACAGTGGTGCTGAAAAAATTGTAGTTACTTTTACCAACTTTCACGGTAGTTCTAAGTTGGGTAAGTAATGTAACAATTACGTTTAAAATATAATTTGAAGGAATCAGTAGAACATACGCTATTTTCTTAATTGAAATAAATAAGTTAAAACACTCACGAGCGGCAACATCCAGATCCACTGGAGGGAGATATAAGCTTCTGTCACGTGCTTCCACTGTTCACTTTCTGTTATATATATAACTTTAATTATATTTATAACTTAAATTAGTTTGTCTTTACACACACACACACACACACACACACACACACACACACACACACACACACACACACACACACACATAAACACACACACACACACACACACACACACACACACACACACATAAACACACACACACACACACACACACACACACACACACACACATAAACACACACACAGAAGTGGGTAAAGTCATGTCAGGCCAGGTGGCGAGGTGTGAGCAGACGAACTCTAACGGTGTCAGGTCAGCCACTAGCCAATCAGAGTATAGGAAACAAGGCAACGCTGTACGCCGGGAAATCCTTGGCTGGACTCCACCCAAACCTTGGTTTTAGATTGGTGAGACTATAGAACATTTCCTGGCATACTTATCAGGGACCCAGGTCACCATCATTACCAATCACCAGTCCCTTCAATGGCTGTCGCAGTCTGACACTTACAATGCCCAGCTCATCAGATGGTGCAAAACACTAGAGGAGTTCAACTATGATATCTCCTACCGCCCCAGCAAACTCCACACAAACGCACATGCTCTCTCCTGACTCCCTGTCAGCGCCGTACAACCAGAGCCAGATCTCCTCAAACAGTGGCATAGTAAGGAACGACCCCCTGGATTCCCCAACACCTCTTCAAAAAGCTATATCGCCAGGGCGACCACCTGCTCATTCTGTTCGGGCATATCATCCTCGCCCCTGACACCGCCCTCGACACCCTCCGGCTCCTGCACACCCACAATGGAATCCACCTGGGCACAAAGAAACTCCTGCAGGTCTTTAACAACACTTACTGGGTGCCCAATCCCTCCACCTTAGCCAAGGATATTATCCAATCCTGCAGGGCATGCACCTTGGGTAAAGACATCACCCACACCGCTGGTCCATCAGGGCACATTCCCCCACACAAACCATGGCAGTTATTGGCGAATGACATAGTGGGACCTCTACCTCCAAAATCAGGCTATCGGTACGTCATCACTTTCGTTGATACGTACTCGAAATTCATCATAGCCTGCTCAGCAAAAGAACACCATGCTGTCGCAGTCGCTGATGCCCTAATTCGGCACGTCTTCCCCTACTTTGGCATCCCACAGGCGATCCTCTCCGACAATGCACCAGAATTCACCAGCAAAATCTGGAAGGAGTTAGCCCAAATCTTTGGTTACCACATATCACACTCGTCCCTTTACTGGCCCCAGGGAAATGCTATCTGTGAACGAAGCCATCGTACACTAATGAACCAACTCCACACCCAGATAGAAGCCACAAAAGATGACGACTGGCCCGCCATGTCAAAACTGTTCAATGGGGCTTACGCTCCTGCCCATGAGAGGATGGCATTTCACCCTATGAACGTGTGTTTGGGGAAACACCTCTCCTCCTACACCTGCGACAACACTTACAGCTCCCCACCTCTTCACCCACATCTGACCCCCTCCACCACCTTAAGCGGCAACTATCCCACCTCCAGAATAACCTAGACCTTCAGCCCGACACCGCCTCTAACCCCTACAAGCTGGGCGACACTGTCATGATAGCGCAGTTCCCTGGCCCCCCTATACCATCACCCATGTCCTCAACCCTTACTAAGTGATGGTTGACTATCACGGCACCCCTCGCACTCTCAGAAACTGACATGTGCGACCATTTTGTGCCCCCGCGTCCCCCGCCCCATGCCCCACCCCACCCTCTCCTCCCGCCCCATGCCCCACCCCACCCTCTCCCCACACTCCATTTCCCTCTACCTCATATGACTGCCACATCTCCCCCTCGCCATCTCTCTCCTCCTCCCCCTTCCCCTCCACCTCCACCTCATCTCCTGCCATGCTGCCTCACACCTCACCTGAAGATTCACCAACACCACCAAGCCCGGACCTCTCCCCCACCCCCTCGCCACTGGCTGCCCCATCCCCCACACCCAACACCATGTGTCCTACCCACATGCCTGCACCCCCTCCAACCGCCAAACCCCCGCCCCAACCATCGCCCACAAGCATCCCCAACCCACCCTACCTGGCTCTTTCTCCTGCCCCCCTCACCCCCGCCTGCCCCGTCCCCTGCACCCTACCCACCTGCACTGTCCACACACCCACGACACCACCACCCACCCGGCCTACACCCCGTCCAGTGCCCCACACCACCCCCAACCCCGCTGCCACACGTCCGCCCCCACACACCCCACCTACCTCCAAAACACGCTGACACAACAGCCCACATCACCTCCCACACCCACCCTAAAAACAACCATCACATGCTCCTGCAGCCTCTCCTGCCCACCCACCCGATACACCCACACTCCCACACCACCCAACTCACCGCACAATCACACTCCTCCCCCTAGCCTAAACCATCTCACACTCATGCTACACCAAGTACAAATCCCACCCACCTGCACTCCCCAGGGACTTCACGCCGCATCACTCTGGCATAAAACCCCACACTCGTTGGCCATCTCCAGCATTCAGCACAGCCCTATACGGAGACAACACCTACCACCATGAGGACTCGCTGAGCCATATGGGTGCCACCCTTCGGACACAAACACCGACTCCGTGGACCCCTCCACCTCCTATGACTCCCTCCGCACCTCCACCAACCCATCCACCCTCTTCGTCATCTGCGACGCCCAACTGGATGAAAACCCCGCCACCACAGCCCTGACACGCCCTCCTCCAACACCTACAGCCAGTGTACCACACCTACAACACAAAAGTCTACAATTTCCAGTCACAGGGACGTGACTTTTCCCTGAAGATGGTGGTAAAATGCCGAATATTTTCACTGAGGGCATCTCAACACCCCCAGAAGGAGCCTACAGAGGGGTAAACAGAGTGCGACCTGACTCCGGGTGACAGGGACATGAGTGTGCCTGGGCCACACGCCCCTATGACCTGGAACTCGCCCACCGCCACCATAGCAGGAAAAAGAGACTACCTTCCGGGCGAACTAACTCCCAACAGGTTCAGGATGGAGCTATTACTCTAGCTCCAGGCAGCACCCCAGAGACGCCCAGTAGCTGCTCAACCCTCCTACAGGAGATGGCTGGTAGCCACTCTGGAGGTAATCGGGAGACGGCTGGTAGCCGCTCCCACTTTCGTCAGGAAACAGCCAGAAGCCACTCTGAAGGTACCCTAGAGACTGCCAGTAGCTGCTCAACCCATTTGCAGGAGACAGCCGGCAGCCATTCCAGAGGTAATCAGGAGACAGCCGATAGCCACTCCCGCCTTCGTCAGGACACTGCCAGTAGCCGCTCGATCCTCCTGCAAGAGATGGCTAGTAGCCACTCCAGAGGTAATCAGGAGACAGCCGACAGCAGCTCCTAAGGTGCCCTCGAGTCGGCCTGCAGCCACTCCCCCACACAGGCCGTGGCCAGTAGCCTGGCCCTTGTGATGGCCAGTAGCCGCGCCCTTAGAAGGCCATGGCCAGTAGCCGGGCCCTACGAGAGGAGACAGCCGGTAGCCGCTCCTCCATCGGGTGCTGCCACACCCCCACGAGACTACTACCCAGAGGGAGGTCCCAACCTTGAGGACTGCCGGAGAGGCCCTGTGGCCCCCATCGGGCTCTTCTCCCTATAGCCAGTCCCTGAGGGGCCTTACCTGATGCACCCCAACGAAGGCAGACGCCACAGCCAGCTTCTGATGGCGTCACCGATCACTGGAGACCTCAGCCCGCAGGACCTCGAGACCGCCCCCAGGACCCCTGGGCGGGACATCCCCACACCCCGACACCGGAGACCCTTGTCCTCCATCAGGCTCCTGAGTGAATGATTCAGGTAGCTTTTCGGCCCCAGTTCAGAGGGACAGACTCCAGCCCCGAGCCCCGAAAGCGCGGGGCCCTTCGCCGTACACAGTCCCGGACGAGAGAGGACGCCCCTATGAGTGATGCCGTGGACCCTGAATACGGAGGCCCCTGGCAGAACTCAGCCCCATCAGTAGCCGAGCTGAGCTGTTCCCTGCCGCCCTTTTCCTTGGCCGCTACCACACTCAGTCCCGATGGTGAGTGACAGTGAAAGTACAGTGATAGTGATACAGTGAAGCGAGGGCTGAGCAGTGAGTTACTAGAAGCACGGGAAGTCAGAAATAAGACCTGTCAGTGTTAATGAAAAAGAAGGGTGGAATAAGTAAAGTAACAGCGAGACAATGAACACGGCCGAGCAGTGAATAGAGCGTCTGTCTGAGTGAACATAATTCCATCCCAGTAACGTGGCCCTGCTCTAAGATCAACAGGGCTCCCAGAACCAAGGTAATAATTTACAGTGTAACAATGAACTAAGGTAGACAGCCCAACAGTGATAACAGTGCCTCGGCCCCGGTGAAAGCGAACTCCACCTAAACGGATAAAGTCAAGACTTCCCACGACTGACAGTGATTGATTTCTCTGCCCTATGACTTCTGGTATTAGCTAACGTGCTATTCATTTTGTGCCTGATCTTGTCCCGAATAGTATCCTGCGTGATACTACTACCCACACTTTAGACGTAAGGTTTATAATTGCCCAGAATAAATACTTTTGTGATATCTGCCCGTTCCACCTGTAGAATTTGCCTTGAGTTTCTGCGTCCTGCCTCTCTCTCTTATTTGTCTAAGCTCCGGTCTAGAAAGAGAACCCAGCTACACATTAGGCGTTAGAGGGTCGGGAAACCGACCCTAAAACACCTAGCATTACATTAGTTTTACTCCGGTTCATCTTCAGCTCTACTTTGAGACTTTCTCTGTTCAGATCACTTAGCATTTCTTGTAATGTCTCTGCTGTTTCTGAGATTAGGACAATGTCATATGCAGATCTTAAATGGTTTAGCTTTTCACCATCTATGTTTATTCCTTTGTTTTCCCGGTCTAGCTTTCTGAAAATACTTTCTATGCATGCTGTAGATAATTTTGGTGGAATAATATCTCCCTGATGTATGCCCGTCTCAGTTTTATTTTTTTCCGTCTTTATGTAATTAAACTGAAGCATTCCCTCTTTGTGTATGTTTGCGAGCAGTTTTACGATGTTCTCACTCTTTGTTCTCGCAATGAATTTATAATTGCCATGTGTTCCACTGAGTCAAAACGTTTTCGTAATCAAAGCCTAACCACAGTGGTTTAATATATTCTGTAGTTTTCTCATGTAGCTGATTCATTGTGTGTAGATGATCAATAGTCCAATACCCGCTTCGGAATCCTGCCTGTTCACGAGGTTGGTTTTCTTCCAAATTTGTTGTTATTCTGTTCGTAAGGACTTGAGTGAAGGGTTTGTAAATGACTGATAAGTAAACGGGTCAATAGTTACTAAGATCTTTTGAGCCGCCTTTTTTGTGAAGTAAAATAACTATTGCATTACCTCATGTTTTGGAAATTTACTTTGTTTATACAGTAAGTAAGTGAGCGAGACTGTTTTGTACTTTTACATCCAACAGTGAATGTGATGCCATTCCATCTTCTCCCGGAGCCTTAAATCTTTTCATATTTTTAAGAGAAACGTTAACTTCGTCTGTTGTTACCGCAGGTATTTCATTTGTGTCAACTGAAAAATTAGCTATTGGTACTACTGTCTAATTCTTCAACTTTCTTTACCATCTTATCTCTGCATTTAATGACTTCACCGTTTTTGTCTTTCAGTGATATAATTTAATGCTTTCCTAGTGCCACTTTACTTCGGACTTGTCTCAAACTTCTTCCTTTTTTGGTTTCTTTGATCTGATCCATGTTTCTGTATATCTTTTCTTCCCTTTGTCTGTTGTTGGTAAGCTTATTTATTTCCGCTCTTTCAGTTTCTTTCTTTGTTTTTGCTTTCATTCTTTTTTTTTTTTTTTTACATGAGCTCGAATGTCTTTTCCGAATTCTTTTTGGCTTTGGTTGTATTAGGTTTTCCTACTACCTCCCCTGATTCGTTTAGAACTTTTGTTAGTCTGTCATTCAACTCATCAATGTCACATCCAGCATTACCTAGGCTGAAATCGTTCGTTATTTCCAGCTGAAAGGCTGCATTGTATTCGGTTGCTTTAATTGGGTATATCTTTTTATTTTTAGTAATCTTATTTCACTTCTGAAACTAAATCTGGCCGTGCAACCCACCATTCTATTGTCTCTTCCTATATTTACTTTATTGATAACCGTGGCATTTGTGTTCGTGTTATTCCAATCTGCTATAACGATATCGATTTCAATTTTTGTTTCTTCATTTGAACTTTTCCAAGTTCATTTTCTCTCTGTCCTTCTGTGAAGTAACGTGTTCATTATTCCCATGTTGTACATTTCAGCAAAATTTACCACCATTTCCCCTCTTTCATTCCTTTCTCGCACTCCAAATCCTCCCATACATGCTTCTCCGTTTTTTTTATACCAGGAGGTATTCCTAGTGTGTGGCGTTTGCAGTTATCTGATGTAGGAGCGCCAATTCAAGCATCGCGACCCTTTCTTATTATTCACTTCAAATTTTCAACAGTGAACAAAGTCGAATATGCAGAGCTGAACGTGTTGGTTGTTTAATCTATCTTAAACAACAGCCTAGGATCAGATGGGGTGATTCTGATGTTCAAAGTAGCAGAGACGACTGATGATGGAGGGTGATCCCAACTTGAGATCATTATCTTTTGGTTGCCGTGACTTGAAATTTTTTCATCCAACAGAACTTACACCCTGCTTGCTGTTACATATTCTTGGCTCGATATCGAATGGCCTTCATTAACAAGCTGTTAGATGTCATAATAACATTAAAAGCTTTGGGATACTTCGATGACTAACCTTCTTGTACATCTTTGCTACACAAAATATCGACTGTGTAGCGATGATTTGGAAAAACTTCTCTTTTGTCATGCAGTCGACGGCAGAGAAACTTCATAACGTTATTGTTACGATCATCAGGAGACTGTTTTAATAAATAATCACTCTTTGCTAACCTTCTACCTTTTTACCAAGTTTGAGAAGTATGTCCCGTGTTCACTGAGTGGAGCAGGATAGCAGCAAATTATTACTGTCTCGGCTTACACATGGAATAATTCACCTCTGTCACTATACTCCAATTGTCACTTTTACATTCACCTCACGGGCATGGAAGTCACAGTCACGGCAGGGGTGAGGGGCAAGGGAGCGGCCACTCAGCAGCTCACAGGTGTCAGTCCAGGGTCGGCTGAGTCTCCTCAGATGCCTTCTCGTCTAGGGGCCACAGGACTACTTGTAGGGGCGTCGTCCTCAGGAGTTGGCTCTGATCGGGTGTGAAGGGCCTCATGCTAGAGGGGCTGGGTACAGGGGTTTTGCCCTCGGGACTGAGGCCAAAAAGCTCTTGTAGGCACTCCTGCAGGCACCCGGTGTGGAGAGGGGGTCGCTCTTCTTTAGGACTGGAGACGTCACGCCCTGGGGTACTGGGGGTGGCGTGGAGAGCCTGTCTGCTGCGGTCTCACTCCTGCTGCTCCGCAGTCAGGGTAGGGCTGCGGCATTGCTGGCAACAGGAGTCCAACAGTTGCTGGTTGCCCACTGGTGCTGGATGGATGGAGTGCAGCCCTTGGGTCAATACAGGTCCTCTCCAGCAGTCTATGAATGAGAGGTTCTCCTTCTGGAGGCTGCCTCGGGCTGGGGAGATAGGGGTGGGGCCTACCTCACCACCGATAGGGTGGCTCAAGCAGGGTTCTCCCTCTGGTTGTGGAGCCACAGGGGGCGAGGGACTTTTGGGGCATCGCTCCCTGGCATGGCTACCGGCTGTTGCCGAGGTCCCTTGGGCAATGGGAGCAGGGCGGGTACTGGCCGTCCCTTTCCCGACGATACAGCAACCAGCCATTACCGAGGCCCGACTCCCTGACGGGACTGCAGATGAAGGATTACTGCGGGCACGGCTATAGGCCATCTCTGATGCCCCATATGAGGGGCGATGTGTAGGTGAGAGGCGGCTACAGGCCATTCTCTGTCTACTGGCGCAGCTACGGGCCGTCACCCATATTGTGTCCCTTGAGGCAAATGCAGAAGGAGATACGGCGTGCCTTTCTCTCCCCACGTGTGGGAATCGGCAGTCACGGGTTCAGCAGGGGGGGTGGACAGCACTGCTAGTGACTGTAGGCCAAGTCTTAGAGGTGCGGCTACCAGCCATCGCAATTGCACGGCTGCAGGCTGCTGCTGGCTCAAGGCTACCATCCATTGCTAAGGCACCGCTACAGGCCACTGCTTGCACACGGCTACAGGCTGCTGCTTGAACACGTCTATGGGCTGCTGCTTGTGTACAGGTATAAGCCGCTGCTTGTGCATGGCTACAGGCCGTTGCTGGGGTGCTGTCTGGGGCTGGTTTATTAGCTCCACCCCGATCCTGGCGAGGGTTGGATTGGTTGGAGGGTAATGCACCCGGACTGAGGTGTTTGCCCGGGTGCATTCCGTGGAATAGAGGAGCGCGGCCGTATGGGACATATGCCCATATCGCACGGACGTTACGTGTGCCCTACCTATCCCTCTGTTGTCGCCTCCTGGGGGAGTCATGATGCCCTCTGTTGTCACGGCTGCTATTTCACTTTCCTCTTCTGTCTGCGGATGACTCTACACTGAATGACAACCCAGTTAGTTTCCTGTACACCAGGGAACCATTTACTACGCTGGGTAGTTAGCATATAACCAAACTATGGCGCCTGGTGCTTTAGTGGGTAATTAAGGCGCTCCAGCCGGATTCAGCCTGTGTAGGTTTATATCCAAGGAATGATTGGGGATTATTCCTCACGTAATGCCACTCAGGGATGAGTGAGGCTGGTCACTCTATTCCTAAATGTCAGGACCTGCTATCCTAGCCCCGGGCTACTACCGTACGCTGCTCATGCGGCAACACAGGATTAGACGATAATGATGGAAAACAACTAAATATATATATATATATATATATATATATATATATATATATATATATATATATATATATATATATATATATATAACGTTAACACAATAAAACACAATGGATATAGCCTCGGGGCTGTATATTCTTCTTTGAACCGTCTGTCTCTAAAATTGCATAACCGATCCCCTCCCCTTTTTTCAAAAGGATTTAGATCTCCAATGGTTATAAAACGTGATCGGTATTGGTCGAAAAAGGTAGTAGGTAATAGGCCTGGAATAGGTCAACTTTTATTTTTTGACCCTATCTACTGTAGATCAAACTTGGTAAAAAGGTAGAAGGTTAGCAAAGAGTGATTATTTATTAAAACAGTCTCCTGATGATCGTAACAATAACGTTATGAAGTTTCTCTGCCGTCGACTGCATGACAAAAGAGAAGTTTTTCCAAATCATCGCTACACAGTCGATATTTTGTGTA
Organism: Coenobita brevimanus; assembly: GCF_032717465.1. Taxonomy (NCBI): domain Eukaryota; kingdom Metazoa; phylum Arthropoda; class Malacostraca; order Decapoda; family Coenobitidae; genus Coenobita; species Coenobita brevimanus. The sequence continues at coordinate 13,207,934 of NC_137059.1, forward strand.
GCAAAGATGTACAAGAAGGTTAGTCATCGAAGTATCCCAAAGCTTTTTAATGTTATTATGACATCTAACAGCTTGTTAATGAAGGCCATTCGATATCGAGCCAAGAATATGTAACAGCAAGCAGGGTGTAAGTTCTGTTGGATGAAAAAATTTCAAGTCACGGCAACCAAAAGATAATGATCTCAAGTTGGGATCACCCTCCATCATCAGTCGTCTCTGCTACTTTGAACATCAGAATCACCCCATCTGATCCTAGGCTGTTGTTTAAGATAGATTAAACAACCAACACGTTCAGCTCTGCATATTCGACTTTGTTCACTGTTGAAAATTTGAAGTGAATAATAAGAAAGGGTCGCGATGCTTGAATTGGCGCTCCTACATCAGATAACTGCAAACGCCACACACTAGGAATACCTCCTGGTATAAAAAAAACGGAGAAGCATGTATGGGAGGATTTGGAGTGCGAGAAAGGAATGAAAGAGGGGAAATGGTGGTAAATTTTGCTGAAATGTACAACATGGGAATAATGAACACGTTACTTCACAGAAGGACAGAGAGAAAATGAACTTGGAAAAAGTTCAAATGAAGAAACAAAAATTGAAATCGATATCGTTATAGCAGATTGGAATAACACGAACACAAATGCCACGGTTATCAATAAAGTAAATATAGGAAGAGACAATAGAATGGTGGGTTGCACGGCCAGATTTAGTTTCAGAAGTGAAATAAGATTACTAAAAATAAAAAGATATACCCAATTAAAGCAACCGAATACAATGCAGCCTTTCAGCTGGAAATAACGAACGATTTCCAGCCTAGGTAATGCTGGATGTGACATTGATGAGTTGAATGACAGACTAACAAAAGTTCTAAACGAATCAGGGAGGTAGTAGGAAAACCTAATACAACCAAAGCCAAAGAATTCGGAAAAGACATTCGAGCTCATGTAAAAAAAAAAAAAGAAGAATGAAAGCAAAAACAAAGAAAGAAACTGAAAGAGCGGAAATAAATAAGCTTACCAACAACAGACAAAGGGAAGAAAAGATATACAGAAACATGGATCAGATCAAAGAAACCAAAAAAGGAAGAAGTTTGAGACAAGTCCGAAGTAAAGTGGCACTAGGAAAGCATTAAATTATATCACTGAAAGACAAAAACGGTGAAGTCATTAAATGCAGAGATAAGATGGTAAAGAAAGTTGAAGAATTAGACAGTAGTACCAATAGCTAATTTTTCAGTTGACACAAATGAAATACCTGCGGTAACAACAGACAGAAGTTAACGTTTCTCTTAAAAATATGAAAAGATTTAAGGCTCCGGGAGAAGATGGAATGGCATCACATTCACTGTTGGATGTAAAAGTACAAAACAGTCTCGCTCACTTACTTACTGTATAAACAAAGTAAATTTCCAAAACATGAGGTAATGCAATAGTTATTTTACTTCACAAAAAAGGCGGCTCAAAAGATCTTAGTAACTATTGACCCGTTTACTTATCAGTCATTTACAAACCCTTCACTCAAGTCCTTACGAACAGAATAACAACAAAATTTGGAAGAAAACCAACCTCGTGAACAGGCAGGATTCCGAAGCGGGTATTGGACTATTGATCATCTACACACAATGAATCAGCTACATGAGAAAACTACAGAATATATTAAACCACTGTGGTTAGGCTTTGATTACGAAAACGTTTTTGACTCAGTGGAACACATGGCAATTATAAATTCATTGCGAGAACAAAGAGTGAGAACATCGTAAAACTGCTCGCAAACATACACAAAGAGGGAATGCTTCAGTTTAATTACATAAAGACGGAAAAAAATAAAACTGAGACGGGCATACATCAGGGAGATATTATTCCACCAAAATTATCTACAGCATGCATAGAAAGTATTTTCAGAAAGCTAGACCGGGAAAACAAAGGAATAAACATAGATGGTGAAAAGCTAAACCATTTAAGATCTGCATATGACATTGTCCTAATCTCAGAAACAGCAGAGACATTACAAGAAATGCTAAGTGATCTGAACAGAGAAAGTCTCAAAGTAGAGCTGAAGATGAACCGGAGTAAAACTAATGTAATGCTAGGTGTTTTAGGGTCGGTTTCCCGACCCTCTAACGCCTAATGTGTAGCTGGGTTCTCTTTCTAGACCGGAGCTTAGACAAATAAGAGAGAGGCAGGACGCAGAAACTCAAGGCAAATTCTACAGGTGGAACGGGCAGATATCACAAAAGTATTTATTCTGGGCAATTATAAACCTTACGTCTAAAGTGTGGGTAGTAGTATCAACGCAGGATACTATTCGGGACAAGATCAGGCACAAAATGAATAGCACGTTAGCTAATACCAGAAGTCATAGGGCAGAGAAATCAATCACTGTCAGTCGTGGGAAGTCTTGACTTTATCCGTTTAGGTGGAGTTCGCTTTCACCGGGGCCGAGGCACTGTTATCACTGTTGGGCTGTCTACCTTAGTTCATTGTTACACTGTAAATTATTACCTTGGTTCTGGGAGCCCTGTTGATCTTAGAGCAGGGCCACGTTACTGGGATGGAATTATGTTCACTCAGACAGACGCTCTATTCACTGCTCGGCCGTGTTCATTGTCTCGCTGTTACTTTACTTATTCCACCCTTCTTTTTCATTAACACTGACAGGTCTTATTTCTGACTTCCCGTGCTTCTAGTAACTCACTGCTCAGCCCTCGCTTCACTGTATCACTATCACTGTACTTTCACTGTCACTCACCATCGGGACTGAGTGTGGTAGCGGCCAAGGAAAAGGGCGGCAGGGAACAGCTCAGCTCGGCTACTGATGGGGCTGAGTTCTGCCAGGGGCCTCCGTATTCAGGGTCCACGGCATCACTCATAGGGGCGTCCTCTCTCGTCCGGGACTGTGTGTACGGCGAAGGGCCCCGCGCTTTCGGGGCCTCGGGGGCTGGAGTCTGTCCCTCTGAACTGGGGCCGAAAAGCTACCTGAATCATTCACTCAGGAGTCTGATGGAGGACAAGGGTCTCCGGTGTCGGGGTGTGGGGATGTCCCGCCCAGGGGTCCTGGGGGCGGTCTCGAGGTCCTGCGGGCTGAGGTCTCCAGTGATCGGTGACGCCATCAGAAGCTGGCTGTGGCGTCTGCCTTCAGTTGGGGTGCATCAGGTAAGGCCCCTCAGGGACTGGCTATAGGGAGAAGAGCCCGATGGGGGCCACAGGGCCTCTCCGGCAGTCCTCAAGGTTGGGACCTCCCTCTGGGTAGTAGTCTCGTGGGGGTGTGGCAGCACCCGATGGAGGAGCGGCTACCGGCTGTCTCCTCTCGTAGGGCCCGGCTACTGGCCATGGCCTTCTAAGGGCGCGGCTACTGGCCATCACAAGGGCCAGGCTACTGGCCACGGCCTGTGTGGGGGAGTGGCTGCAGGCCGACTCGAGGGCACCTTAGGGAGCTGCTGTCGGCTGTCTCCTGATTACCTCTGGAGTGGCTACTAGCCATCTCTTGCAGGAGGATCGAGCGGCTACTGGCAGTGTCCTGACGAAGGCGGGAGTGGCTATCGGCTGTCTCCTGATTACCTCTGGAATGGCTGCCGGCTGTCTCCTGCAAATGGGTTGAGCAGCTACTGGCAGTCTCTAGGGTACCTTCAGAGTGGCTTCTGGCTGTTTCCTGACGAAAGTGGGAGCGGCTACCAGCCGTCTCCCGATTACCTCCAGAGTGGCTACCAGCCATCTCCTGTAGGAGGGTTGAGCAGCTACTGGGCGTCTCTGGGTGCTGCCTGGAGCTAGAGTAATAGCTCCATCCTGAACCTGTTGGGAGTTAGTTCGCCCGGAAGGTAGTCTCTTTTTCCTGCTATGGTGGCGGTGGGCGAGTTCCAGGTCATAGGGGCGTGTGGCCCAGGCACACTCATGTCCCTGTCACCCGGAGTCAGGTCGCACTCTGTTTACCTCTGTAGGCTCCTTCTGGGGGTGTTGAGATGCCCTCAGTGAAAATATTCGGCATTTTACCACCATCTTCAGGGAAAAAGTCACGTCCCTGTGACTGGAAATTGTAGACTTTTGTGTTGTAGGTGTGGTACACTGGCTGTAGGTGTTGGAGGAGGGCGTGTCAGGCTGTGGTGGCGGGGTTTTCTATCCAGTTGGGCGTCGCAGATGACGAAGAGGGTGGATGGGTTGGTGGAGGTGCGGAGGAGTCATAGGAGGTGGAGGGGTCCACGGAGTCGGTGTTTGTGTCCGAAGGGTGGCACCCATATGGCTCAGCGAGTCCTCATGGTGGTAGGTGTTGTCTCCCGTATAGGGCTGTGCTGAATGCTGGAGATGGCCAACGAGTGTGGGGTTTTATGCCAGAGTGATGCGGCGTGAAGTCCCTGGGGAGTGCAGGTGGGTGGGATTTGTACTTGGTGTAGCATGAGTGTGAGATGGTTTAGGCTAGGGGGAGGAGTGTGATTGTGCGGTGAGTTGGGTGGTGTGGGAGTGTGGGTGTATCGGGTGGGTGGGCAGGAGAGGCTGCAGGAGCATGTGATGGTTGTTTTTAGGGTGGGTGTGGGAGGTGATGTGGGCTGTTGTGTCAGCGTGTTTTGGAGGTAGGTGGGGTGTGTGGGGGCGGACGTGTGGCAGCGGGGTTGGGGGTGGTGTGGGGCACTGGACGGGGTGTAGGCCGGGTGGGTGGTGGTGTCGTGGGTGTGTGGACAGTGCAGGTGGGTAGGGTGCAGGGGACAGGGCAGGCGGGGGTGTGGGGGCCAGGAGAAAGAGCCAGGTAGGGTGGGTTGGGGATGCTTGTGGGCGATGGTTGGGGCGGGGGTTTGGCGGTTGGAGGGGGTGCAGGCATGTGGGTAGGACACATGGTGTTGGGTGTGGGGGATGGGGCAGCCAGTGGCGAGGGGGTGGGGGAGAGGTCCGGGCTTGGTGGTGTTGGTGAATCTTCAGGTGAGGTGTGAGGCAGCATGGCAGGAGATGAGGTGGAGGTGGAGGGGAAGGGGGAGGAGGAGAGAGATGGCGAGGGGGAGATGTGGCAGTCATATGAGGTAGAGGGAAATGGAGTGTGGGGAGAGGGTGGGGTGGGGCATGGGGCGGGAGGAGAGGGTGGGGTGGGGCATGGGGCGGGGGACGTGGGGCACAAAATGGTCGCACATGTCAGTTTCTGAGAGTGCGAGGGGTGCCGTGATAGTCAACCATCACTTAGTAAGGGTTGAGGACATGGGTGATGGTATAGGGGGGCCAGGGAACTGCGCTATCATGACAGTGTCGCCCAGCTTGTAGGGGTTAGAGGCGGTGTCGGGCTGAAGGTCTAGGTTATTCTGGAGGTGGGATAGTTGCCGCTTAAGGTGGTGGAGGGGGTCAGATGTGGGTGAAGAGGTGGGGAGCTGTAAGTGTTGTCGCAGGTGTAGGAGGAGAGGTGTTTCCCCAAACACACGTTCATAGGGTGAAATGCCATCCTCTCATGGGCAGGAGCGTAAACCCCATTGAACAGTTTTGACATGGCGGGCCAGTCGTCATCTTTTGTGGCTTCTATCTGGGTGTGGAGTTGGTTCATTAGTGTACGATGGCTTCGTTCACAGATAGCATTTCCCTGGGGCCAGTAAAGGGACGAGTGTGATATGTGGTAACCAAAGATTTGGGCTAACTCCTTCCAGATTTTGCTGGTGAATTCTGGTGCATTGTCGGAGAGGATCGCCTGTGGGATGCCAAAGTAGGGGAAGACGTGCCGAATTAGGGCATCAGCGACTGCGACAGCATGGTGTTCTTTTGCTGAGCAGGCTATGATGAATTTCGAGTACGTATCAACGAAAGTGATGACGTACCGATAGCCTGATTTTGGAGGTAGAGGTCCCACTATGTCATTCGCCAATAACTGCCAGTGGTTTTGTGTGGGGTGGAATGTGCCCTGATGGACCAGCGGTGTGGGTGATGCGGGTACCTTTTACCCAAAGGTGCATGCCCTGCAGGATTGGATAATATCCTTGGCTAAGGTGGAGGGGATTGGAGCACCCAGTAAGTGTTGTTAAAGACCTGCAGGGAGTTTCTTTTGTGCCCAGGTGGGATTCCATTGTGGGTGTGCAGGAGCCGGAGGGTGTCGCGAGGGCGGTGTCAGGGCGCGAGGATGATATGCCCAGGAACAGAATGAGCAGGTGAGTCGCCCTGGCGATATAGCTTTTTGAAGAGGTGTTGGGGAATCCAGGGGGGTCGTTCCTTACTATGCCACTGTTTGAGGGAGATCTGGCTCTGGTTGTACGGCGCTGACAGGGAGTCAGGAGAGAGCATGTGCGTTTGTGTGGAGTTTGCTGGGGCGGTAGGAGATATCATAGTTGAACTCCTCTAGTGTTTTTGCACCATCTGATGAGCTGGGCATTGTAAGTGTCAGACTAGCGAGCGAGCCATTGAAGGGACTGGTGATTGGTAATGAGTGGTGACCTGGGTCCCTGATAAGTATGCTGTAGGAAATGTTCTATAGTCTCACCAATCTAAAAACCAAGGTTTGGGTGGAGTCCCAGCCATAGGATTTCCCGGCATGTACAGCGTTGCCTTGTTTCCTATACTCTGATTGGCTAGTGGCTGACCTGACACCGTTAGGTGGAAGTTCCGTCTTGCTCACACCTCGCCACCTGGCCTGACTTGACTTCACCCTCTTCTGTGTGTGTGTGTGTGTGTGTGTGTGTGTGTGTGTGTGTGTGTGTGTGTGTGTGTGTGTTTATGTGTGTGTGTGTGTGTGTGTGTGTGTGTGTGTGTGTGTGTTTATGTGTGTGTATGTGTGTGTGTGTGTGTGTGTGTGTGTGTGTGTGTGTGTGTGTGTGTGTGTAAAGACAAACTAATTTAAGTTATAAATATAATTAAAGTTATATATATAACAGAAAGTGAACAGTGGAAGCACGTGACAGAAGCTTATATCTCCCTCCAGTAGGATCTGGATGTTGCCGCTCAGTGAGTGTTTTAACTTATTTTATTTCCAATTAAGAAAATAGCGTATGTTCTGTACTGATTCCTTACAAATTATATTTTAAACGTAATTGTTACATTACTTACCCAACTTAGGAACTACCGTGAAAGTTGGTAAAAGTAACTACAATTTTTTCAGCACCACTTTGTAAAATATGTATGCCACGTTTCTTTTATTGATGTACAAGAGCCATATGCATTACAAGTTCACCTTCCCTTTGATATGCTAGAATACATACGTTTATATTGTAAACTAGTATGTGTGTACCTATCTGTGATGCCTATTACATATATAACAGAATTTAGCTCATCAGCTCGTTTAGGAAGTATGGCATGGGTGCACCCAGCGCCAGACCCCACCCAAACCTTGGTTTTGAGATTGGGTGAGACTATAGTGCCCAGACGATGCCCAGGCATTCCTCTTGTGTGGCGGCATAGCTCTTTTTTCTCCGCCTGGTTGAGGGTGCAGCTGGCACACAGGTGATGATGTGTTCGTGGCCCTCTTGGGACTTGGGCTAGCACAGCGCCCTATGTGCAATCAAGGAGACATCGGTGTAGAGTCGGAATGGGGAGGGAATAGTTGGGGAAGGCCATGACTAGGGCGGAAAATGAGTTTGTCTTTGAGTTGTTGGATAGAGGCTCATCTCTCATCCATCAAGATGAAAGGTTCTCCCTTCCGGGTCGGGAAGTCGTGGAGTGGTTTAGCAATGCATGTGAACCCCTTCATGAAATGTTGGTAATAGGACATCAGGCTGAGGAAGGCCCGAATCCTGGTGGGACGTCTTGTGGTGGGGGGATATCTGCGATGGTGCAGGGAGCTTGTCTGGGTCAGGAGATGCCATGCCAGCCTGGGAGATGACATGTCTCAGGGAACGAGACGGTTCTGGCAGCCAGGACTTGGAGCGCCAGAGTTTGAGGCCTCTCCGCTTGCTGTATCCGTGTGAAGACCTGGGCAAAGATGCTGAGAAGTGATCAGCCTCCAGGTCCTGCTGAATACAAATGACGTCGTCTAGGTAGGCTAGACAGATCTCCCAGGTGGAGGCTCCCTGAGGACAGATTCCATTAGTTTTGAGAAGGTGGTGGGGGCGTTACAGAGGCCGATGGGTAAGACATTAAATTCATAATGCTTCCCGTTGCTGGTCGTAGGAAAGCAGTTTTGCCTCTGTCTTCTCCGGCTGTCGCACTGGTACCTGCTAATACACCCAAAATGAAGGTCGAGGGTGGAGAACCATGAAGTGCCATAAAGTGGAATCTAGGAAGTCATGTATTCGAGGGAGTGGGGTAGCATCCTTGGTGTGGTTTCCTGTCATTGAGTCAGCGGTAAATCCACCCAGAACAGCATGGTGCCATCCATTTTTTTCACAAGAACAACGGAGAGGACCTGGGGCTGGGTGGACGGGGAGATGACTCTGGCCTCAATCTCATCTCTTAGACCTGGCAGCCTTCTTTTCTCTTCCTGCTGCTTGGGATTTTTCCGTCGGGATGGCTGTCGGATCGGTGGGCCCGTCATGTGGATCTCTGTGAGCCAGGTAGGGGTGGTATGTCCAATATCGGCATTGTCCTGCCGTTAAAAGGTCCTAGGAAATCCAGGGAGGAGGCAGCGGGAGAGTGTGTCTGATTGGTATGTAGTAGAGATGGTAGAGGATGGGGGGCAGGGGGATGGGGGAACTGGAAGGGGAGGGGGAGCAGGGGCCTCACCAGCTTCTTCCATCTCTCCAATGATGAGCCCTTTTGAGAGGGTGATGGGGAATGGGGGCAAAGGTTGGCAATTCGGACTGCCGCGTGATGAGAGGGGGAGGAAGGTTGGGGTGGTAGGAGGCAGGCCGAGAGGATTCCAGGAATGGCAGGTGTGGGGAGAACAGGGACCGACATACCCGATGGCCTGTTGAGGGGCATCCAGGCTTCGTTATGATGGGGAATGGTCACTGGGTGGAGAAAGTGGTTGCGGGGAACGAGGGGGGAGAGGGGAAGGGGAGAGGAGGGGGAGCAGGGAGGAGGGGGGATGGACTCCTTCCTGGGCTGGGCCAGGAAGCGTGCAAGTACAAACGGCCTGGGGGGGGGGCATCAGGTGATTTCTGGAACTGGAATCTGTCTGTTTCTGGCAATCAATGGTGGCTCCTAGTTTCTATAGCAGGTCCTTAGTCCCAGATATCCAATCGTAGTTACAGCAGGTGGAGTCAACATGATGAATTTGTGATGTGTCGATGCCAGCTGGTGGGTGTCAACACACAGGGCCCGATTTCCCCACGGATCGGCAAGGGGCCATCCCCTGCATCCACAAGATGAGTTAAGCCGTTGGGAATAATGGGCCAAAAGTCAACTTAGATGATGCGGAAGTAGGTGACTATACAGGCAGTGATCTGGCCACTCCCATGTCAACTAGAAGTCTGGCTTTCACCCCTGTTCAGCTTCGATCTTGTGGTAGACTGGGGAGGCGATATTTGGGGAAGTAGCTCCCACCACCATGGGAAGGTGCGTAGGGCAGTTCTAAAATTCCAATTGCCGGGGGCCACCTTCATCTCCCGGCTCCGGACGTCCCTGGGTTTGGTATCTTCCGCGGGTGTAGGTTCATCCTCCGGCTCCTTGTTCCTTAACCCCTAGGGTACGCAATTTCTCCAGCCTCGACTGTCCCCCAGGACGCAAAAAACAGGCCAATTTTTTCAACTTCCTCAGCAAGGTTAACAAGTTTTATGCTCCGGATTTATAGAGCTTGAATTTAC
>NC_137059.1:13217666-13312666 GCF_032717465.1 Coenobita brevimanus
ACGGTGAAGTCATTAAATGCAGAGATAAGATGGTAAAGAAAGTTGAAGAATTAGACAGAAGTAATAATAGCTAATTTTTCAGTTGACACAAATGAAATAATTCGCGGTAACAACAGACGAAGTTAATGTTTCTCTTAAAAATATGAAAAGATTTAAGGCTCCGGGAGAAGATGGAATGGCATCACATTCACTGTTGGCGTAAAAGTACAAAGTCAGTCTCGCTCACTTACTTACTGTATGGAAACAAAGTGAATTTCCAAAACATGAGGTAAATGCAACAGTTATTTTACTTCACAAAAAAGGCGGCTCAAAAGATCAGAAGAATCATTGACCCGTTTACTTATCAGTCATTTACAAACCCTTCACTCAAGTCCTCGCGAACAGAATAACAACAAATTTGGAAGAAAACCAACCTCGTGAACAGGCAGGATTCCGAAGCGTGTATTGGACCAGTTGATCATCGTATTGGTCACACAATGAATCAGCTACATGAGAAAACTACAGAATATATTAAACCACTGTGGTTAGGCTTTGATTACGAAAACGTTTTTGACTCAGTGGAACACATGGCAATTATAAATCTATTGCGAGAACAAAGAGTGAGAACATCGTAAAACTGCTCGCAAACATACACAAAGAGGAAATGCTTCAGTTTAATTACATGAAGACGGAAAAAAATAAAACTGAGACGTGGCATACATCAGGGAGATATTATTCCACCAAAATGATCTACAGCATGCATAGAAAGTATTTTCAGAAAGTTAGACCGGGAAAACAAAGGAATAAACATAGATGGTGAAAAGCTAAACCATTTAAGATTCGTATGTGACATTGTCCTAATCTTAGAAACAGCAGATGATTATACAAATGAAATGCTAAGTGATTCCGAACAGAGAAAGTCTCAAAGTAGAGCTGAAGATGAACCAGAGTAAAACTAATGTAATGCTAGGTGTTTTAGGGTCGGTTTCCCGGCCCTCTAACGCCTAATGTGTAGCTGCGCCAGTTCTCTTTCTAGACCAGAGCTTAGACCAAATAAGAGAGAGGCGGACGCAGAAACTTTCAAGGCAAATTCTACAGGTGGAACGGGCAGATATCACAAAAGGTATTTATTCTGGGCAATTATAAAACCTTACGTCTAAAGTGTGTGGGTAGTAGTATCACGGCGTAGAGATACTTATTCAAGGACAAGATCAGAGTACAAAATGAATAGCACGTTAGCTAATACCAGAAGTCATGAGGGAGCAGAGAAATCAATCACTGTCAGTCGTGGGAAGTCTTGACTTTATTTATCCGTTTAGGTGGAGTTTCGCTTTCACCGGGGCCGAGGCACTGTTATCACTGTTGGGCTGTCGCCTTACTCCTCTAGTTCATTGTTACACTGTAAATTATTACCTTGGTTCTGGGAGCCCTGTAGTGATCTTGTTAGAGCAGGGCCACGTTACTGTGGATGGAATATGTTCACTCAGACAGACGCTCTATTACACTTGCTCGGCCGTGTTCATTGACTCTCGCTGTTACTTACTTTCTATTCCACCCTTCTTTTTTCATTAACACTGACAGGATCTTGATTTCTGACTTCCCGTGCTTCTAGTAACTCACTGCTCTGAGCCCCTCGCTTCACTGTATCACTATCACTGTACTTTCACTGTCACTCACCATCGGGACTGAGTGTGGTAGCGGCCAAGGAAAAAGGGCGGCAGGGAACAGCTCAAGCTCGGCTACTGATGGGGCTGAGTTTTTCCTGCCAGGGAAGGCCTCGACCGTATTCCAGGGCTTCCCACGGCATCACTCATAGGGGCGTCCTCTCTCCTCGTCCGGGACTGTGTACGGCCGAAGGGCCCCGCGCTTTCGGGGCTCAGGGGCTGGAGGTCTGTCCCTACTGATACTGGGGCCGAAAAGCTACCTGAAATCATTCTCCACTCAGGAGCCTGATGGAGGACAAAGGGTCTCCGATTTGTCGGGAGTGTGGGGATGTCCCGCCTCTAGGGGTCCTGGGGGGCGGTCTCGAGGTCCTGCGGGCTGAGGTCTCCAGTGATCGGTGACGCCGATCAGAAGCTTGGCTGTGGCGTCTCGCCTTCGTTGGGGTGCATCAGTGTAAGGCCCCTCAGGGGACTAAGGCTGCATAGGGAGAAGGAAGGCTCCGATGGGGGCCACAGAGGAGGGCCTCTCCGGCAGTCCTCAAGGTTGGGACCTCCCTCTGGGTAGTAGTCTCGTGGGGGTGTGGCAGCACCGATGGAGGAAGCGGCTACCGGCTGTCCTCCTCTCGTAGAGGCCCGGCTACTGGCCCATGGCCTTCTAAGGGCGCGGCTACCTGGCCATCACTGAAGACAGGCCAGAGCTACTGGCCACTGGCCTGTGTGGGGGGAGTGGCTGCAGGCCGACTCGAGGGAGCACCTTAGGAGCTGCTGTCGGCTGTCTCCTGATTACCTCTGGAGCATGGCTACCTAGCCATCCTCTTGCAGGTGAGGATCGAGCGGCTACTGGCAGTGTCCCTGACGAAGGCGGGAGTGGCTATCGGCTGTCTCCTGGAATTACCTCTGGAATGGCTGCCGGCTGTCTCCTGCAAATGGGTTGAGCAGCTACTGGCAGTCTCTAGGGTACCTTCAGAGTGGCTTCTGGGCTGTTTCCTAAAGACGAAGTGGGAGCGAGGCTACCAGCCGTTCTCGATTCACCTCCAGAGTGACTACCAGCCATCTCCTGTAGGAGGGTTGAGCAGCTACTGGGCGTCTCTGGGGTGCTGCCTGGAGCTAGAGTAATAGGCTCCAATCCTGAACCTGTTTGGGAGTTAGTTCTGCCCGGAAGGTAGTCTCTTTTTCCTGCTATGGTGGCGGTGGGCCCGGGAGTTCCAGGTCATAAGGGCGTGTGGCCCAGGACACACTCATGTCCCTGTCACCCCGGAGTCAGGTCGCACTCTGTGCCTTACTCCCTCTGTAAGGCTCCTTCTGGGGGGTGTTGAGATGCACCTCAGTGAAAAATATTCTGGTACATTTTACCACCATCTTCAGGGAAAAGTCACGTCCCTGTGACTGGAAAATTCAGTAGACTTTTTTGTTGTGTTGTAAGGTGTGGTACACTGGCTGTAGGTGTTGGAGGAGGGCGTGTCAGAGGGCTGTGGTGGCGGGGGTTTTCATCCAGTTGGGCGTCGTAGATGACGAAGAGGGTGGATGGGTTGGAGGTGGGAGGTTTGCGGAGGAGTCATAGGAGGTGGAGGGGTCCACTGGAGTCGGTGTTTGTGTCCGAAGGGTGGCACCCATATGGCTCAGCCCGAGTCACTCATTGGGTGGTAGGTAATGTTGTGTCTCCCGTATAGGGCTGTGCTGAATCTGCTTGGAGATGGCCCAACGAGTGTGGTCGGTTTTATGCCAGAGTGATGCGGCGTGTGGAAGTTTCCTCCCTGGGGAGTGCAGGTGGGTGGGATTTGTACTTGGTGTAGCATGAGTGTGAGATGGTTTAGGCTAGGGGGAGGAGTGTGATTGTGCGAGGTGAGTTGGGGTGGTGTGGGAGTGTGGGTGTATCGGGTGGGTGGGCAGGAGAGGCTGCAGGAGCATGTGATGGTTGTTTTTAGGGTGTGGTGTGGGAGGTGATGTGGGCTGTTGTGTCAGACGTGTTTTGGAGAGGTAGGTGGGGTGTGTGGGGGCGGACGTGTGGCAGCAGGGTTGGGGGTGGTGTGGGGCACTGGACGGGGAATTGGTAGGCCGGGTGGGTGGTGGTGTCGTGGGTGTGTGGACCAGTGCAGGTGTGGTAGGGTGCAGGATATTAGACGGGGCAGGCGGGGGTGAGGGGTGGGCAGGGAGAAAGGAGCCAGGTAGGGTGGGTTGGGGATGCTTGTGGGCGATGGAGCAAGTGGGGCGGGGGTTTGGCGGTTGGAGAGGGGACCTGCAGGCATGTGGGTAGGACATGGCATGGTGTTGGGAGTGTAGAGATGGGGCAGCCAGTGGCGAGGGTGGGGGAGAGGTCCGGGCTTGGTGGTGTTGGTGAATCTTCAGGTGAGGTGTGAGGCAGCATGGCAGGAGATGAGGTGGAGGTGGAGGGAAGGAGGGAGGAGGAGAGAGATGGCTTGAGGGGGAGATGTGGCAGTCATATGAGGTAGAGGGAAATGGAGTGTGGGGAGGAGAGGGTGGGGTGGGAGCATGGGGCGGGGAGGAGAGGGTGGGGTGGGGCATGGGGCCGGGGGACGCAGGGGGCACAAAATGGTCGCACATGTCAGTTTCTGAGAGTGCGAGGGGTGCCGTGATGAATGTCAACCATCACTTAAGTGGAAGGGTTGAGGACATGGGGTGATGGTATAGGGGAGCCAGAGGAACTTTGCGCTATCATGACAGTGTCGCCCAGCTTGTAGCAAGGGTTAGAGGCGGTGTCGGGCTGAAGGTCTAGGTTATTCTGGAGGTGGGATAGTTGCCGCTTAAGGTGGTGGAGGGTCAGATGTGGGTGAAGAGGTGGGGAGCTGTAAGTGTTGTCGCAGGTGTAGGAGGAGAGGTGTTTCCCCAAACACACGTTCATAGGGTGAAATGCCATCCTCTCATGGGCAGGAGCGTAAGCCCCATTGAACAGTTTTGACATGGCGGGCCAGTCGTCATCTTTTGTGGCTTCTATCTGGGTGTGGAGTTGGTTCATTAGTGTACGATGGCTTCGTTCACAGATAGCATTTCCCTGGGGCCAGTAAAGGGACGAGTGTGATATGTGGTAACCAAAGATTTGGGCTAACTCCTTCCAGATTTTGCTGGTGAATTCTGGTGCATTGTCGGAGAGGATCGCCTGTGGGATGCCAAAGTAGGGAAGACGTGCCGAATTAGGGCATCAGCGACTGCGACAGCATGGTGTTCTTTTGCTGAGCAGGCTATGATGAATTTCAGTACGTATCAACGAAAGTGATGACGTACCGATAGCCTGATTTTGGAGGTAGAGGTCCCACTATGTCATTCGCCAATAACTGCCATGGTTTGTGTGGGGGAATGTGCCCTGATGGACCAGCGGTGTGGGTGATGTCTTTACCCAAGGTGCATGCCCTGCAGGATTGGATAATATCCTTGGCTAAGGTGGAGGGATTGGGCACCCAGTAAGTGTTGTTAAAGACCTGCAGGAGTTTCTTTGTGCCCAGGTGGATTCCATTGTGGGTGTGCAGGAGCCGGAGGGTGTCGAGGGCGGTGTCAGGGGCGAGGATGATATGCCCGAACAGAATGAGCAGGTGGTCGCCCTGGCGATATAGCTTTTGAAGAGGTGTTGGGGAATCCAGGGGGTCGTTCCCTACTATGCCACTGTTTGAGGAGATCTGGCTCTGGTTGTACGGCGCTGACAGGGAGTCAGGAGAGAGCATGTGCGTTTGTGTGGAGTTTGCTGGGGCGGTAGGAGATATCATAGTTGAACTCCTCTAGTGTTTTGCACCATCTGATGAGCTGGGCATTGTAAGTGTCAGACTGCGACAGCCATTGAAGGGACTGGTGATTGGTAATGATGGTGACCTGGGTCCCTGATAAGTATGCCAGGAAATGTTCTATAGTCTCACCAATCTAAAACCAAGGTTTGGGTGGAGTCCAGCCAAGGATTTCCCGGCGTACAGCGTTGCCTTGTTTCCTATACTCTGATTGGCTAGTGGCTGACCTGACACCGTTAGAGTTCGTCTGCTCACACCTCGCCACCTGGCCTGACATGACTTTACCCCCTTGTGTGTGTGTGTTTTTGTGTGTGTGTGTGTGTGTGTGTGTGTGTGTGTGTGTGTGTTTATGTGTGTGTGTGTGTGTGTGTGTGTGTGTGTGTGTGTGTGTTTATGTGTGTGTGTGTGTGTGTGTGTGTGTGTGTGTGTGTGTGTGTGTGTGTGTGTGTGTGTGTGTAAAGACAAACTAATTTAAGTTATAAATATAATTAAAGTTATATATATAACAGAAAGTGAACAGTGGAAGCACGTGACAGAAGCTTATATCTCCCTCCAGTGGATCTGGATGTTGCCGCTCGTGAGTGTTTTAACTTATTTATTTCAATTAAGAAAATAGCGTATGTTCTACTGATTCCTTCAAATTATATTTTAAACGTAATTGTTACATTACTTACCCAACTTAGAACTACCGTGAAAGTTGGTAAAAGTAACTACAATTTTTTCAGCACCACTGTAAAATATGTATGCCACGTTTCTTTATTGATGTACAAGAGCCATATGCATTACAAGTTCACCTTCCTTTGATATGCTAGAATACATACGTTTATATTGTACTAGTATGTGTGTACCTATCTGTGATGCCTATTACATATATAACAGAATTTACTCATCGCTCGTTTAGGAAGTATGGCATGGGTGCACCCAGCGCCAGACCCCACCCAAACCTTGGTTTTAGATTGGTGAGACTATAGTGCCCAGACGATGCCCAGGCATTCCCTCTTTGTGGCGGCATAGTTTTCTCCGCCTGGTTGAGGGTGCAGCTGGCACAGGTGATGATGTGTTCGTGGCCCTCTTGGACTTGGGCTAGCACAGCGCCTATTGCAATCAAGGAGACATCGGTGTAGAGTCGGAATGGGAGGGAATAGTTGGGGAAGGCCATGACTAGGGCGGAAATGAGTTTGTCTTTGAGTTGTTGGATAGAGGCTCATCTCTCATCCATCAAGATGAAAGGTTCTCCCTTCGGGTCAAGTCGTGGAGTGGTTTAGCAATGCATGTGAACCCCTTCATGAAATGTTGGTAATAGGACATCAGGCTGAGGAAGGCCCGAATCCTGTGGACGTCTTGTGGTGGGGGATATCTGCGATGGTGCAGAGCTTGTCTGGGTCAGGAGATATGCCAGCCTGGGAGATGACATGTCTCAGGAACGGGACGGTTCTGGCAGCCAGGACTTGGAGCGCCAGAGTTTGAGGCCTGCTTGCTGTATCCGTGTGAAGACCTGGCAAAGATGCTGAAAGTGATCAGCCCAGGTCCTGCTGAATACAATGACGTCGTCTAGGTAGGCTAGACAGATCTCCCAGGTGAGGCTCCTGAGGACAGATTCCATTAGTTTTGAGAAGGTGGTGGGGGCGTTACAGAGGCCGATGGGTAAGACATTAAATTCATAATGCTTCCCGTTGCTGGTCGAGAAAGCAGTTTTGCCTCTGTCTTCCGGTCGCACTGGTACCTGCTAATACCCCAAATGAAGGTCGAGGGTGGAGAACCATGAAGTGCCATAAAGGGAATCTAGGAAGTCATGTATTCGAGGGAGTGGGGTAGCATCCTTGGTGGTTTCTGTCATTGAGTCAGCGGTAATCCACCCAGAACAGCATGGTGCCATCCATTTTTTCACAAGAACAACGGGAGAGGACCTGGGGCTGGTGGACGGGGAGATGACTCTGGCCTCAATCATCTCTTAGACCTGGCAGTCTTTCTCTTCCTGCTGCTTGGGATTTTTCCGTCGGGATGGCTGTCGGATCGGTGGGCCCGTCATGTGGATCTCGTGAGCCAGGTAGGTGGTATGTCCAATATCGGCATGTCCTGCCGTTAAGATCCCTAGAAATCAGGAGGAGGCAGCGGAGGGTGTCTGATTGGTATGTAGAGAGATGGTAGAGGATGGGGGCAGGGGGATGGGGGAACTGGAGGGGGCGGGGGAGCAGGGCTCAGCTTCTTCCATCTCTCCAATGATGAGCCCTTTTGAGAGGGTGATGGGGAATGGGGCAAGGTTGGCAATTCGGACTGCCGCGTGATGAGGGGGAGGAAGGTTGGGGGAAGGAGGCAGGCCGAGAGGATTCCAGGTGGCAGGTGTGGGGAGAACAGGACCGACATACCCGATGGCCTGTTGAGGGCATCAGGCTTCGTTATGATGGGGAATGGTCACTGCGGAGAAAGTGGTTGCGGGGAACGAGGGGGGAGAGGGGAAGGGGAGAGGAGGGGGAGCAGGGAGGAGGGGGGATGGACTCTTCCGGGCTGGGCCAGGGCGTGCAAGTACAAACGGCCTGGGGGGGCATCAGGTGATTTCTGGAACTGGAACTGTCTGTTTCGGCAATCAATGGTGGCTCCTAGTTTCTATAGCAGGTCCAGTCCCAGATATCCATCATAGTTACAGCAGGTGGAGTCAAATGTGATGAATTTGTGATGTGTCGATGCCAGCTGGTGGGTGTCAACACACAGGGCCCGAATTTCCCCACGGATCGGCAAGGGGCCATCCCCTGCATCCACAAGATGAGTAGCCGTTGGGAATAATGGGCCAAAAGTCAACTTATGATGAAGTAGTGACTATACAGGCAGGATCTGGCCACTCCCATGTCAACTAGAAGTCTGGCTTTCACCCCGTTCAGCTTCATCTTGTGGTAGACTGGGAGGCGATATTTGGGGGAAGTAGCCCCACCACCATGGGAAGGTGCGAGGGCAGTTCTAAAATTCCAATTGCCGGGGGCCACCTTCATCTCCCAGCTCCAGATCCTGGGTTTGGTATCTTCCGCGGGTGTAGGTTCATCCTCCGGCTCCTTGTTCCTTAACCCCTAGGGTACGCAATTCTCCAGCCTCGACTGTCCCCCAGGACGCAAAAACAGGCCAATTTTTCAACTTCCTCAAAGGTTAAAAGTTTTATGCCCGATTTATAGAGCTTGAATTTACACACCTGAAAACGCAAACCCAATAGTTACCGAGTTATGGTCCGTCAAAATTTATAGTAGTTACCCGTCGCGGCCCTGGCGAGAAAGAAAACACGCCGCTCGCACCTGTTTTCTTCGCAACAATACGTACAAAAATCACCAAAATCAATTTTTTTTTGGTGTGTATAGATGTTATAAACCATTGTAATGTGCTTAGAAAAAAATAAAATAGTAACAAACCCCCCAAATGAATATGATAAATAAAAATTATCCTTCCCTCCTCTCCTCTCCTCTCCTCATACCTTCAATCCCCTCCCTCCCCTTCCCTTCCCTTCCCTTCCCCTCGCCTAACCTCCCCTCCCCTTTCCTCTTCCCCCTTCCCTCCCCGCCGAGCTATCAAATCTAACAAGAGAAATAGGTCATTCCCCCAATAAAAATAATATAAATAGTAAAAATTATCCTCCCTTCTCTCCCCTCTTCAAACCTCCAGTCCCCTCCATCCCCTTCCCTTCCCTCCTCCTCTCTCCTCTCCTTCTCTCCCCTTCCCTTGCCTAACCTCCCTTCCCCCCTCCCCTCCCCCCTCCCCTCCGAGCTGTCAAATCTAGTTTTCGTTTCGTTTCGTTTCGTTTTGAAGGCTCCAACATGCTTCCATGCGTCGGCATAAAATAAAATGTCTTTTTCAAGTGGGTTTCGACTAAAGACAGCTAAAGTAATTGTGGTGTGGATATCTGTATGCAGACACCAATAAATTACAGGTAATGATTCAAAAACACGTGCCATAAAACATAAAAAATACGCAAAATATTCGAGGCCGGGGAAGTGCTAGGGGGTGCGGGTAGGGGGTGGGGGGTAGGGGGAGCTGGTAAGGCCAGGGGGGGTGGATGGGGATCGAGGGATGGGAGGAGACCACCACAAGACACAAAGGAAGGGCCAAAGTGGAGTGCAGGACATGGAGGGAGGGTAGGGGGGAAATACCCTCCCCCCCGTTGACTGGGGAGTGGGACGTGGGGGGGGATCCACATGGGAGGGGGGGATGCATGAGGAAGGGGTGGGAGGGGTTGTTCTGGTGGTAAGAACAGTGGGAGGTAGGGTCGTAACAAGGTAGTGGAGTAGATGGACGTGGTGAGAGGGAGGTGGGGGGTACACCCCCACAACCTGGTTACGGGCCTGGGTCCCCACTCCGGTGTGTCCAACACCTGGGTTCTGATTGATTAGAAGCCATCTGAGTCACAGCTGGGGTGGACCCAGCTGCCGCCAGTTTTTTGAGGATGTTGCACGATCGGTGTTGCTCGTTCTTTTAAGAAATTGCACAAAAAGCCCAATCAATGAGATTAGTACTTTAGGGGTTAAGGAGGAGACTGTACATCGGCCTGGCGGCTTTCAGTTGGTCCCTAATGTCATGCAGTGGGCACCTGGAGGTGCATGTGGAGAACTCCCAGGGATTCACCAGAATGAGGTTGGGGTTCTCCTTGTGACTGGGGTGCTGGTGGGTGGGGTGCACCCTAGGCAGGCTGGGTGTTGGGGTGGGGCTGATGTGGGGCATAGGCAGACATGGCTTGACTGGAGGAGCTGGGGTTGTTTGTGGGAACTTTTTCACCATGTTGATTTGCTGGGGTGTGGGGTGGGAGGTCAGGAGGTGGCATATGAGTTGGATATCCCTGTCCATGTCTCCTGCTGGGTCGTGGATTGTAAAATGTTCCTTGACCAAACTGGGGAGAACTCTGAGGAGGGTATTAAAAGTGTGTTGCTCCCGGGTTTCATCATCTGCCTCCGGGTAGGCAACGGTGACCAGATGTCTAGCTTAGGTTAAGGTGTCATATAAGTTGCCATCAAAGTCAGGGTATCCAATTGAGATAGGGCCACTGCTTCACCTAGTGATGGGGTGATGGCCTGAATCACGAGCTTTGTGAAATTCTGCCAGGTAAGCCCCGGGACAATTTTCAACGCAATATTGGCTGCCGCTTTACCCCAAAGCGGGAGTGTAACTGCTATTTTTTGCTTGTCATCTTTGAACCCAATGTCTAGCAAAGGTTTAATAACTGCCAGGTATGTATGAACATCATGCTCTTCGGGGTCGAATTTGGGCAATTGCACGTGAGGTTTAGTTGCCATTTTGCAGGTATTTCCTGAATGCCTCTCTCATATGCCCAGGTCAAGAACCACTGCTGTCATCAGTGTAATGCTAGGTGTTGTAGGGTCGGCTTCCTGTCCCTCTAATGCCTAGTGTGTAGCTGGTTTCTATTTCTAGACCGGAGCTTAGACAAATAAGAGGGAGGCAGGACACAAAAACTCAAGGCAACAACCTTACATGTGTATTGTCAAATTCTACAGGTGGAACAGGCAGATGTCACAACAGTAATTATTCTGGATTATTATAAACCATTATGTCAAGATTGTGGGTAGTAGTATCACGCAAGATACTATTCGGGACAAGATCAGGCACAAAGTGAATAGTACATTAGCTAATACCAGAAGTCTTAGGGCAGAAAAATCAATCACTTTGTCAGTCGTGGGAAGTCTAGACTTTATCCGTTTTAGGTGGAGTTCATTTTCATTGTGGCCGAGGCACTGTTATCACTGTTGGGCTGTCTACCTTAGTTCACTGTTACACTGTTAATTATTACCTTGGTTCTGGGAGCCCCAATTGATCTTAGTGGGGGCCACATTACTGGGATGGAATTATGTTCACTCAGACAAACACTCTATTCACTACTTGGCTGTGTTCATTGCCTCGCTGTTACCTTACTTATTCCACCTTTCTTTTACATTAACACTGACAGGTTTTATTTCTGACTTCCCATGCTTCTAGTAACTCACTGCTCAGCCCTCACTTCACTGTATCACTATCACTGTACCTTCACTGTCACTCACCATCGGGACTGAGTGTGGTAGCGGCCAAGGAAAAGGGCGGTGGGGAACAGCTCAGCCCGGCTACTGATGGGGCTGAGTTCCTCCAGGGGTCTCCATATTCAGGGGCCACGGCATCACTCGTAGGGGCGTCGTCTCTCGTCTGGGGCTGTGTATGGCAAAGGGCCCCGAGCTTTCAGGGTTTGGGGCTGGAGTCTGTCCCTCTGGACTGGGGCCAAAAAGCTGCCTGAATCGTTCACTCAGGCGCCTGATGGAGGATGAGGGTCTTCGATGTCGGGGTGTGGGAATGTCCCACCCAGGGATCCTGGGGGCGGTCTCGAGGTTCTGCAGGCTGCTGTCTCTGGTGGTCAGTGATGCCATCAGGAGCTGGCTGAGACGTCAGCCTCCATTGGGGTCCGTCAGGCTAGGCCCCTCAGGGACCGACTGTAGGGAGAAGAGTTCGGTGGGGACCACAGGGCTTCTCCAGCAGTCCTCAAGGCTGGGACCTCCCTCTAGGTAGTAATCTTGTGGGGGTGTGGCAGCACCTGACGGAGGAGCGGCTACTGGCCGTCTCCTCTCGTAGGGCCCAGCTACTGGCCATGGCCTTCTAAGGCCGTGGCTACTAGCTGTCGCAAGGGCCTGGTTACTGGCCACGGCCTGTGGGGGGAGGCGGCTGCAGGCGGACTCGAGAGCACTTTCAGAGCGGCTGCCGGTCATCTCCTGACAAGGGCAGGAGCTGCTACCGGCCGTCTCATAATTACCTCAGAGCAGCTACCAGCCGTCTCCTGTAGGAGGGCTGAGCGGCTACTTGCTGTCTCTATGGCACCTTCAGAGCTGGTTCTGACCATCTCCTGACTTGATGGCAGGAGCGGCTACCGGTTCTCTCCCGATTACCTCCACAGCGGCTATCGGCTGTCTCCTGCAGATGGGTTGAGTGGCTACTGGCCGTCTCTGGGGTGCTGCCTGGAGCTTGAGTAATAGCTCCACCCCGATCCTATTGAGGGGTCAGCTCTCCCAGAAGGTAGTCTCTTTTTCCTATGGTGATGGCGGGCAAATTCCAGGTCATAGAGGCGCTCAGCCCGGGTGGACCTATGTCCCTGTCACCCTGAGCCAGGTCATGCTCTGTTTGCCCCTCCGTAGGCTCCTTTTGGGGGTGTTGAATGCCCTCAGCGAAAATATTCGGCATTTTAACTAAAGTACTGAAAAGGTTTAACTCACATACACCAAAGACCGTCATCAGAATAAGCAAAGAAATTCTTGAAGAAGTCCAGGAGTACAATTGCTTTAGGCAAATTATAAAATTAACGAAAGACCATAAGAGCGAAAGAAAAAGACACATTACAATGGGATGGAAAGCTTTCGGTAAACACAGAGACATTATGAAAATTAGCTTGCCAATATGTAAGAAACGAAAAGTGTATAACGAATGTGTAATTCCAACTATGACAGATGGTTGTGAGACCTCAGAACTTAAAAAATCGATGGAAAATAAACTAATCCATTCTCACAGAGCAATGGAAAGGTCCATGTTGGGGATATCCTTAAGAGGCAGGAATAGAGCAACTTGGGTAAGAGAGCAGACTTATGTCAAGGACATTATAGAAGTTATAAAAGAACAGGAAATTGGAGGTGGGCAGGCCATGTAGCGAGAGGCTGACTGACTGGACACTAAGAGATTGTAAACGTAGCAGAAAAGGCCAGAAAGGAGCTGGAGAGATGAAACAGAAAAGCAGGGAAAACGTGGCAGATATTGGCTCAGTCAAGAAATTCGTGAAAAAAGTTAGGGAGGCCTTTGTTCAGCAATGGAAAAGTGATGACTGATGATTATGATGATGAAGAAGATTTGATATGGGGCACAGCGCAAATGCAGTCCCCCGGTACCAAAAATTGCACACTCGAGTTACCCTCATTTGGGTTAATCAAAGGGGTCAACACCACCAGAGTGCAATGGTGGGCCTCTCCCGGGAGAACCGCCTTCGTGATCATGGTATCTCCTGTGCCAAGTAAGTATGCCACCTCCACCCATGCACTGCCCTAGACCAACCAATGCTGAAAACTTTATTTTCAATGCAGTATGCTATTGTTAGGCTAGGGTCAGCTTCCCAAATCCGTTGAACGCCTATTATGCAGCTGGGTTCCCTTTCTAGACTCGAGCTTAGGAGACACAGGACACAAAAACTCAGGGCAACAACCTTACATGTATATTGGTAAATTCTAAATGTGGAACACGTAGACATCACGAAACAGGAATCTAGACAATTATATGACATGTACTGAGATCAAGGGAAGTAGTATCTCGCAGGATACGGTTTGGACAATAGTTCTGGATAAAAGTGAATAGCACAATGAACAGCACTTAAGGTATTGGGCAGGGGAATCGGTCACTGTCACCCTGAGGGAAATCTATACCAATTAGAATGGGCAGCTCGCCTATAGGTCTTACGATGTGGAAGAATTATGTTACTGGAGCCAAGATACACATTCACTGAGGTCACTGTAATCACTGCTCGGCTTCTTTCACTCTGTCACTGTTTCACTGTTGGTCTACACTTCCGTCACTATAGCACTGACAGATCTAGGACTTAGTTTCCCTTTAATATCTCAACACACTGCCTGATGTCTAGGTCACTGTTTCACTGTCACTGCACTTCCACTGTCACTCACTGTCAGGACTGGGTAGGGTGGTGGCATTGGCAGAGGGCAGCAGGAGAGCTCACAGCCCCGGCTCCTGATGGGGGCTCAGCTCTGCCAGGGACCTCTGTGTCCTGTGGCCACGGGATCACTCGTAGGGGCATCCTCTCTCGTCTGGGGCTGCGTGCGGCGAAGGGCCCCACACTGTCGGGGCTGGGAATTGGGGTACGGCCCTCAGGATTGGGACTGAAGAGTTTCCTGAAGCACTCACTCAGGCGGCTGACAGAGAACGAGTGTTATCTGCTTCGGGGTGGGAGGAGCCTCACCCGTGGGTCCTGAGGGTGGCCTCGGGGGCCTGTCTGCTGTGGTCTCCTGTCATCAGGGATACCGTCAGGAGTGGGCTGCGGCATCAGCCTCCGTTGGAGTCAGTCTGGTACGGTCCCTCTGGAGCCAGCTGGGCAGAAAATAACCTTGGGGATAGCACAGGGCCTCTTCATGGATCCTTGGGGCTGAGGCCTTCCTCCTGATGGTTGCCTCGCTGGTGATGGACAGTAGGGTCGTCTATGCCTCTGCTGGTCAGCAGGTCTGATGGCAGAATGCCCTCTCGTCGTGGAGTCACAGGGGGCGAGGGGCTTTGGTGCTTTTCCCCGGCGTGGCTGCCGGCTGTCACTGAGTTCCCGTGGGCAACGAAATGAGGGCAGTTGCTGGCCATCCTGTAGTCATAGGCGCGGCTACCAGCCGTCGCCTGGGCCTGACTCCCTGACAGAGATGCAGGCAAAGTGTGGCTACCGGCCATCACTTGCTTGTCGGCACGGCTACCGGCTGTCGCTGAAGTCCCGTCTGGAGGATGACATGCCAATGAGGAGCAGCTACTGGCTGTCTCCTAATACCGATAGGCGTGGCTGCAGGGGATACAGCAGCACCTGATGGGGGAGCGACTACTGGCCATCTACTGCAGGGTGGCCTGGCTACAGGCCGTGGCTCTTAAAGGGGAGCGGCTACCGGCCGTCTCCTGAAGGGCAGAGCAGCTGCAGGCCATCTCTGAGAAGCCATCTGAGCAGCTACCAGCTGTCTCCTGAAAGTCTGAGTGGCTACTGGCCGTCTCACAAAGGGAGCGGCTGCTGGCCATCGTTGGGGTGCTGCTTGGGGCTAAGGAAGTAGCTCCACCCCGATCCTGTCGAGGGTCAGCTTGCCCACAAGGTAGTCTCCATTTCCCGCTATGGTGGCGGCGGGCGAGTTCCGGGTCATGGGGGCACGCGGCCGGGTGGACTTACGTCCCTGTTGCCTGGCGTCGGGTTGTCCTCTGTCTGCCTCTCCATACGCTCCTTCTGGGGGGGTGACTATTCCCGGCATTTTACCACTGTCATTGGGGAAAAAGTGACATCCCCATGACTGGTGATAGATTTTGGTGCTGTTGGTGTGGTGCACTGGCTAGAGGTGTTGGAGGAGGGCGCTCCATGCTGTGGTGGCTGGGTTTTCGTCCATTTAGGTGTCGCAGGTGATGAAGAGGGTGGATGGGTCAGTGGTGGTGTGGAGGAGTCGCAGGAGGTGGAGGGGGCCATGGATGCGATGTTTGTGTCCAAAGGGCAGCGCCCATGTAGCACATCAGATACTCATGTTGGTAGGTCTTGTCTCCTGTAGAGAGCTGTGCTGAATGCTGGAGATTGTCGGGAAGCATGGGATTTTATGATGGGGCAATTTGGCATGGTGTCTCTGGGGAGTAGTGGTGGCTGGGATTTGTGTTTGGTGTAGCATGAGTGTGATGGGGCTTGTGTTAGGAGAAGGAGTGTGGTTTTGCGGTGAGGTGGGTGGTGTAGGGGTGGGGGCATATCATGCGGGCAGGCATGAAAGGTGGCCGGAGTGTGTGATGGTGGTTTTTAGGGTGGGTGTGGGTGGTGAGTTGGGTGTGTAGTGTTGGTCTGTTTGGGTTGTGTGTCGTGAGGAGGTTGGCGGGGTGCATGGGGGAGGAGGTGTTGTGACAGGGCTGGGGGCAGTGATGGGCATTGGGTGGGGTGAAGTTTGCACAGGTGGAGGAGAGGCTGGTGCACGGGCAGGACACATGGTGCTGGGCTGGGGGGATGGGGAGGGCTGCGGGTATGGGGTGGGGGAAAGGTTTGGACTTTGTGGCATTGGCGAGTCTTCAGGTGAGGTGTGATGCTGCGTGACGGGGGGTGAGGTGGGTTAGTTTGGGGGGGGGGAGGTGGAAAGGGAAGGCAAAGGGGGATATGTAGCAGTCTTAGGAGGTAGGGGGAGGCAGGGCAGAGGTGGCGGGTGGTGTTGGGTGTGGGGTGGGGGTTGGGGAAGGGTGCCACAGAATGGGTGCACATGGCGATTCCTGAATGTGCGAGGCATGTTGTGGTAATCAACCGTCATTTGGTGGGGGTTGAGGACATTGGTGATGGTGTAGGGTCCCGTGAAGCGAGGTGCAAGCTTGTGGGGTGCAGGGAGCTGTGCTATCATGACAGTGTTGCCCAGCTTGTACGGGTTGGAGGTGGCGTTGGGTCAGAGGTCTAGGTTATTAAGTACTGTAGGTGTGAAAGCCGCCTTTTGAGATGGTGAAGGGGGTCATACGTGAGGGAGGTGGTGGAGGGTTGTAGGTGTTGCCGCAAAGGTAGGAGGAGAGGTGCTTCCCCAAACACACGTTCATGAGGCGAGATGCCGTCCTCTTGTGGGCAAGAATTTATGCCCCATTGCACGATCTTGATGTGTCCAGGCCAGTCGTCGCTCTTCGTTTCTTCTATCCTGGTACGGAGCTGGTTCATTAAGGTACGATGGCATTGTTCGCGGATGGCATTTCCTTGCAGTCAGTAGGGGGATGAGTGGGAGATGTGATACCCAAAGATTGGAGCTAACTCCTGCCAGATTTTACCGGTAAACTCTGGGACGTTGTCAGAGTGGATAGCCTGTGGGATGCCAAAATACAGAAAGACATAACGGACCAATGGATCGGCGACTGCAACAGTGTGATGTTCCTTCGCTGGGCAGGCAATGATGAATTTAGAGTACGTATTGACGAAAGTGATGATGTACCGATAGCCTGATTTTGGAGGTAGGGACCCCACTATGTTGACTGATAGCAACTGCCAGGGTTTGTGGGCAGTGATGTGTCTTGATGGGCCGGCAGTGTGGGTAATGTCTTTTCCTAAAGCACACGCCCAGCAGGATTGGATAATGCCCATGGCTAGGGTGGATGGGTTAGGAGTCCAGTACGTGTCATTGAAAACTTGCAGGATTTTTGCTCCCAGGTGGATCCCGTTGTGGGTGTGTAGGTGTCGGAGGGTGTCGAGAGTGGTGTTGGGGGTGAGGATGATATTCCCTGACGGGGTGTACAGGTGGTCGCCCTGGTGATGTAATTTTTGGAAAAGATGTTGGGGAATCCAGGGGGGTCGTTCCTTGTGTTTCCACTGTCGGAGGAGATCTGGCTCGGGCTGTACGGCATTGATGGGGAGCCAAGAGAGAGCGTCCACATTGTGTGGAGTTTGCCCAGGCGGTAGGAGATCTTGTTGTTAAACTCCTCCAGTGTTTCGCGCCATCTGATGAGCTGGCCGTTGTGCGTGTCAGACTGCCGCAGCCATTGAAGGGACTGGTGGTCGGTAATGATCACTTGGGTCCCCAACAGGTATGCCCTGAAGTGATCTAATGCCCAGACAATGCATAGGCATTCTCTCTTTGTGGTGGTGTAGTTTTTTTCCACCTGATTGAGGGTGCAGCTGATGCAAGCGATGATGTGTTCGTGGCCCTCTTGGACTTGGGCTAGCACAGTGCCTATTGCTATCAGGGAGACGTCAGTGTAGAGACGGAATGGAAGGGAGTAGTTGGGGAAGGCCATGACTGGGGCAGAGATGAGCTTGTCCTTAGGTGTTTGAAGGCGGCTCAACTTTCATCCATCCAAATAAAGGTTCCCTTTTCCAGTTATGGTTGTGGAGTAGCTTGGCAATGTGGGCAAACCTCTTCACAAAGCATTGGTAATAGGATGTCAGGCCGAGGAAGCCCCTGACTCCGTGGACGTCTTGTGGTGGAGGGTATGTCCGCGATGGCACGGAGCTTGTCTGGGTTGGGGGATATGCCATCCTGGGAGATGACGTGTCCCAGGAAAGAGATGGTTCTGGTGGTTAGGACGCACTTGGAGGGGTGGAGTTTGAGGCCCACCTGTCGGATGCGGGAAAAGACTTTTCGGAGGCGCTGGAGCTGGTCAGCCGAGTTCTTGCTGAACACAATAACATCGGCTATGTAAGCTAAACAGTCGAGCAGGGCAGTACTCCCAAGGTGGATGGAAAGCTGATGACAGGGAGAGCTGGAGCTACCGTTTCATCAGCCCCCGGGACTAGGCCCCGACCATACCCCTTTGCTGAACTTTTTCAGTGTCTCAGTAACACAGAGAGTAGGCTAGCATGCTCTCCAATACAAATTTCTCTGACTATCAACACCAAACTACAGGCACAGTACACACCACACTTCCTTTTCAAAATTTTAGAAAAAATGGCATCAAATAACGTAGCCTCAGAGTCCCCAGCAGGGGGACCATAAATGCCCCCACCTTCTGCCCCTCTCCCGGTGATGACTCAAGATGCCTGGAACCACTGTCTGACTCTCTTCTTCTTCATTTCTGCAACATTCGTGGCCTTTCCTCTAACTTTCGCTTTGTTGAGCACCACCTCTCCTTCTCTAAACCTCACCTTCTGTTTCGAACTGAGACTCAGCTGTCTGAGGCAACTGACAGCAGACCCTATTCTGTTTCCTCCTACTTTCTCTATACTAATTTCAAAGCCAAAGGTGGCTGTTGTGTATATAATTATACACAACAACTTATCTTGCTCTTGTGTTCCTGAACTCGATTCTTCTGAATTCTCTACACTCTGGCTTTGGCTTTCCTGTCATTCTCTGACTAAATATATCTGTGCTGTTTACTTATCTCCTAAATCTACTGCCTATCAAAAATTCTTTGACTATTTTACTTCTACGATGGAACACATTCTATCCATTTCTCCTTTCACTGAAATCTCCATTCTAGGAGATTTCAAGGTTCACCACCACCTTTGGCTCTCTTCTTCTTTCACTGATCCACCTGGTGAACAAGCCAAAACCTTTTCTATCCTTAATGATGTAGAGCAGCTTGTACAGCACCCTACCCGTATCCCTGACCACCTTGGAGAGAGTTCCAACATACTTAACCTCTTCCTTACAACTAATCCTTCTGCTTACAATGTTAATCTTTTCTCTCCGTTGGGCTCCTCCGATCACAACCTTATCACGTTAACCTGTCCTAACGCTCCAGTACGGCCTGCGGACCCTCCAAAGAAACGTCGCCTGTGGCACTTTGGAGTTGCAGACTGGGAGGCCCTCAGGCAGTAGTTCTTTGATTTTCCCTGGAATGATTATTGCTTCCATGGCAGGGAGCCATCTGGGTGTGCCTTGCGCATTACGGAGATTATTCTCTCGGGCATGGAAGCATACATTCCTTTCTCATATCCTTTGACTAATGCATGAAAGCCTTGGTTTAATCATGCTTGTTCTAATGTTGTCCACGACAATGAGAGGGCCTATAAAAGGTACCGGAGCCAACCCACCCCTGAATCACATCTTTTATACGTTTCTGCCCGGAATCTTGCTAAATCTGTTCTTCGCTCTGATAATAATAATTTCATCCATACTAAATGTTCTCAATTCTCTAACTTGAATTCTTCCCACTCCTTCTGGCACCTTGCCAAAAACCTTTCTAACAACTTTACCTCATCATCCTTTCCTCCTCTTTTCTACTCTGATGGCTCTGTAGCTATTTCTTCTACTGATAAAGCAGATCCCTTTGCTCAGACTCTCCCCCAGTGCCACCTTAGACGATTCCAGTGCTATTCCTCCATCACTTCCCCCCTCTGACTTCCTCATGGCTAACATTAAAATTTCTTCGGCTGATGTATTTTCTGCCATCACAGGCCGCAATACCAATAAGGCATATGGGCCTGATGGGGTCTCTCCTGTTGTTCTCAAGAACTGTGCTTCTGTGCTTACACCCTGCCTAGGCAAACCCTATCGCCTTTGTCTGTCAACTTGTACCTTTCCTTCTTGCTGGAAGTTTGCTCTCATTCAGCCAGTCCCAAAGATGGGTGACCATTCACAACCTTCTAACTATCGCCCAATTGCTTTAACATCCTGTATCTCAAAAGTTTTCGAGTCTCTTCCTAATAGAAACATTTTAAAGCATCTTTCCTATCACAACCTTCTTTCTGATCGTCAGTATCGGTTCCGTCAGGGACGCTCCACAGGCAATCTTCTCACCTACCTTTCAGACTCTTGGTTTATCCTCCTTTTGGGACTTTGGCGAAAGCTTTGCCATTGCACTTGACATCTCAAAGGCTTTCGATCGAGTCTGGCATAAATCTTTAATTTCCAAAGTGCCCCCTTACGGTTTCTATCCTTCTATCTGTGCCTTCATCTCTAGCTTCCTTTCTGGTCGTTCTATAGCCGCTGTTGTAGACGGCCATCGTTCTTCACTTAGATCTATTAACAGTGGTTTTCCTCAGGGCTCTGTCCTATCACCAACTCTCTTCCTCTTATTCAACAATGACCTTCTAATCCGTACATCTAACCCTATCCACTCATACGCTGATGAGTCCACCCTTCACCTTTCCATTTGATTCCCGCAACGTCCATTTCAGCAGATACTTCAACAAACAAGGGATGAGGCTATGGCATACCTAATGTCTGACTTGGCTCATATCTCTGACTAGGGTAAAAACAATCTGGTTGTTTTTAATGCATCAAAGACTCAGTTTTTGCACCTATCAACCCGACAAAAGCTTCCACAGGTATACCCACTAATGTTTAATAATATTCAGCTTAATCCTGCATCATCCTTGAACATGCATGGGGTTTCATTTACTCGGGACTTATCTTGGAAAGATCATATTACATCTCTTGTAAAATCTGCTTCCAAGAGATTGGGTGTGCTAAGCTGACTCCGTTCCTTCTTTACCCCAGCACAATTGTTGACTCTATACAGAGGTTTTTGCCCCTACGTGGAGTACAACTCCCATGTGTGGGGAGGCTCCCCACATACAGCTCTTCTCAATAGGGTGAAGTCAAAGGCTTTTCATTTCATTAACTTTCCTCCTCTTACTGACTCCCTTCAACCTCTGGCTCTTCACCGCACTGTTGCATCTTTATCTCTTTTCTATCACTACTTCAATGGTCTCTGCTCCTCTGAACTGTATGCATGCAATCCTCCACCTCTACGACGGGTGTGTAGCACCCATCCAGCAGCAAACTCTCATCCCTTTTCTGTCCAACTCTCTAATGCAGGAGTTAACCGTTACTCCCAGTCCTTCATTTATGCAACAGGTCAGCTCTGAAACTGTCTCCCTCTGTCTGTATTTTCTGCTTCCTATGATCTCCAGTCTTTCAAACGCAGTGTGTCCAGGCATCTTGAAATGATCGGATCTTGAATTTGGCTCACTCTTGTATTTTGTTTTTCTCTTGGAAGGAACAGTTTTGCGGGCTCATTGCCTTTGGTTCTTTCTTCCTCATAAAAAAAAAAAAAAAGATCTCCCACGTGAGGCCACTGAGGACAGACTCCATTAACCGCGAGAAGGTGGCCGGGGCATTACAGAGGCCAAAGGGTAAGACGTTAAACTCGTAATGCTTCCCGTTGCTGGTAGAGAAAGCAGTCTTACCTCTGTCTTCAGGTTGCTCTGGTACCTGCCAGTACCCTGACTGGAGATCGAGGGTGGAGAACCAGGAGGCGCCATATAGGGAATTGAGGGAGTCATCTATCCTGGGAAGTGGGGATGCGTCCTTGATGGTGATGTTGTTGAGCCAGTGGTAATCAACACAGAACCTCATGGTGCCATCCTTCTTCTTCACAAGAACAACGGGAGAGGACTAGGGGATGGTGGAAGGGGAAACGACTCTGGCCTCGATATTTCCTGGACCTGGCGGTCTTCCTCCTCTCATTGCATGGGATTTTTCTGATGGGATGGCTGGCGGATTGGTGGACCCATCATGTGGGTCTTGTGAACTAGATAGGTGGTATGTCCAATGTCGGCAAGCCCCACCGCAAAGAGGTCCTGGAAATCCAGAAGTTGGCGGAGGGTCTCTGATTGTTGGGGGAGGATGGTCAGGGATGGGGGGCAGGGGGGCAGGGGACCTGGGGGGAGGGCCCAAGGCTCGGCTTCTTCCATCTCCCCTATTACGAGCCCTTTAGGTAGTATTACGGGGGATGGGGCAAGGTTGGCAATTTGGACTGCCGCGAAGTGAGGGGGAAGAAAAGTCGGGGGCAGAAGGCAGGTAGAGAGGGTTTCAGGAGGCAGGTGTGGGGAGAACAGGGCAGACGTACTCATGGGCCTGTTCAGGGGCAACCAGGCTTTGGGGGGGAATTGTTTCTGGGGAGGAGGGGGTAGAAGTGAATGTTGGAGTCTAGGGCGAGAGAGGAAATGGAGGAGGGGGCCAAGGCCAGGGAGAGTGGGGGGGGTTTTGGGGTCAGGGTGTGCAAGTGCACACTGCTTTGGAGAGGGGGGCCGGGGGACCTCCGGAACTGGAGCTGTCTGTTATGGTATTCAATGGTGTATTTCAATTTCTGTAGCAGGTCCAGTCCCAGGTACCCATCATAGTTATGGCAGGTGGAGTTGCATATGATGAATTTGTGTTGTGTTGATGCTGGTTGATGGGTGTCAACTCATAGGGCCCTAGTTTCCCCACGGATAGGCAGGCGGACATCCCCCGCGTCCACACGATGAATTGACTTCGGGAACAGCGGGCCAAAGGTCGACTTGTGACGGGAGTAGAAATGACTGTACAGGCAGGATCTGGCTGCTCCCATGTTGACCAGAAGTCTGGCTCTCACCTCGTTCAGCCTCATCTTGTTGTAGGCTGGGGGCGATATTTGGAAGAAGTGGCCCCCGCCCCCATGGGGAGGTGCGGGGGTGGTCCTAAAAATCCAACTGTCATGGACCACATTCTTCTTCCTCTTGCTCCGTCTACCTGGGTTCGATTTCCTCTGCAGGTGCGGGGTTCGTCTTCTGGCTCCTTGTTCTCTAGGAAGGAGACTTTAAGTTGGCCTGGGGTGGTTGGCTTGCACCTAGCAGCCTTCAGTTGATTCCTGATGTCGTGGAGTGGGAACCTGGAGCTGCACGCGGAGAACTTGTCACGAATCAAATTCGCGACATTTTCCTTTTGTGAGAAACCACGAACTATTAGTGGAAAACTCACTGTGTATCGTTCAGTTAACCGTTTCTCTCTCCATTTCGGTGGTATACTTTTCAAAACATTCGTCACTGTTTCAAAAGTGACCGATCTAATGCACGTCATTAAGTGCTCTACTGAGCGATATTATTGTTTCTTTATTGTTCGCCCCTACTTGCCTCAACCGTTGGCCAAGCCTTCTCTCAGCTGGGCTGTATTTGAATTCAGTCTTTGGTCTGTCGTGACGGAGTGAGGTTCTGTGCTCCAGTAGTGAGAGGTCATCTAGCACCCAGGCTCCACTAGACTACAGTTCTCCAGGCTCCCACCCTTCTTTGGTGATACGCTACATTGACCAGTATTTTCTTTTTCATTTTCCTAGACTTAAGAGTTTAGTTAAGTGTGCTGTTTTCCTCACATGCTGGCCAGCTGCGCCGCATGTTGTTTTTCCTAGGTTTAAGAATTTAGCTTTTGAATGAGTGAGTGAGTGCGATCTCTTTATTTTGAATTCATTTGAAATGTAACGTTAAATTTATTTCTTTATAATCAATAAATTTAACAGTTCTTTTCTTGAGCTTAATGTAATGTAAACTCGTGTTTCATTTCTCCACAGTTAAGCTTATTTCCCTTATAGCTCCTAGCTTGCATAAACGTTTTGCTATTCATAACTGGTACTTAGGCCAGTCTTGTTGTATTAAGCTTAAAATCCGTTGTGCCTTCTAGGAGTTATGCATCAGTAAGAACCTGATATTATTAATAGTAATACACTGAGGTGGTTTGGACATATGGAGAGAATGGAGAATGAAAGACTGACTAAGAGGGTGTATGTAGGTGAGGTGGAGGGAGGGAGAGGGAGGGGTAGACCGAGGATGAGGTGGAGGGATGGAGTTGAGAGGTATATGAGGGAGGGGGTGAGTTGGGGGAAGGGGAGTCAAATGGTGGGTGACAGAGTGACTTGGAGGTGTTTTGTCTGCGGCCACCCTTTGCGGGATTAGGGCGTCGGGCTATAGATAGATAGATAGATAGTTATTTACTGTCAGGGGTGAAGTCACTTTCTGCAGAGGCTAACAGTACTAATAAACAGCGACTGTGAGTAATTAGTCTCTGCTGTGTACTGTTGAGAAAGTTTACAAATTCTCGTTCTGAGAGAGTCGGCGAAGCGGGCCGGTATAAAGTAATCATTGCTTGATTTAGCAAGACAATTCATTGTCCTTGCTCTTCAATAGTATTGAACATTATCATTTAATTATTGCATCTATTTTAAAAACCCCGTGACAGAACTCCCAGGGATTAATCAGGATGAGGTTAGGGTTTTCCTTGTGGCTGGGGCATCAGTGGGTGGGGTGCACCCTTGGCAAGCTGGGTGTCAGGGTGGGGCTGGTGTGTGACATAGGCGGACATGGCTTGATTGGTGGTGCAGTTTTCTTCGTGGGGAACTTATTCACCACATTGATTTGTTGAGAGGTGGGGTGGGAGGTCACAAGGCGTCGTATGAGGTGGATGTCCCTGTCTATCATTGGGTCGTGGATCGTGAAGTGCTCGTTGACCATGCTGGGGAGGACTCTGAGGAGAGCGTTGAAGGTGTGTTGCTCCCAGGTTTCGTCATTTGCCTCCAGGTAGGCGGTGGTGATTAGGTGCCTGGCCTGGATCAAAGTATCATCCATATGTCAGGCTATCCAACTGGGAGAGTGCCACTACTTTTCCTAGTGAAGGCGTGATGGCTTAGATTACGAGTTTTGTGAGGTTTTCCCATGTGAGCCCTGGGACGATTTTTGGTGCAATATTTGTTGCCGCTTTACCCAGTAGTGGAAGTGTAACTGTCATTTTCTGTTTGTTGTCCTCAAACACAATATCTAGTAATGGCTTCATAATTGCTAGATATGTGTGGACATCATATTCTTCTGGGTCGAATTAAGGCAATTGTACGTGAGGTTTGGTTGCCATTTTGTCGGTACTCCTTGAGTGCCTCTCTCGTATGCCTGGGTCAAGAACCACCGCTGTCCACCAGTGTTATGCTAGCCCTTGAATGCCTATTATGCAGCCAGGTTCCCTTTCTAGACTGGAGCTTAGGAGACTAAGAGAGGGCACAAAAACTCAGGGCAATAATCTTACACGTATATCGGTAAATTCTAAATGTGGAACAGGTAGACATCACAAAATAGGAATCTAGACAATTATATGACATGTACTGAGATCAGGGGTAGTAGAATCTCACAGGATACGGTTTGGGCAATAGTTCTGGATAATAGTGAATAGCACAAAGAACAGCACTTAAGGTATTGGGCAGGGGAATCGGTCACTGTCACTTTGAGGGAAATCTACACTGTAATTAGAATGGGCAGCTCGCCTGTAGGTCTTATGTCGCAGAAGAATTATGTTACTGGAGCCAAGATACACATTCACTGAGGTCACTGAAATCACTGCTTGGCTTCTCTCACTGTCACTGTTCCACTGTTGGTCTACATTTCCGTCACTGTAGCACTGATAGATCTAAGACTTAGTTTCCCTCTAATATCTCAACACACTGCCTGATGTCTAGGTTACTGTTTCACTGTCACTGCACTTCCACTGTCACTCACTGTCAGGACTGGGTAGGGTGGCAGCGTTGGCAGAGGGTGGTGGGAGAGCTCACAGCCCCGGCTCCTGATAGGGGCTGAGCTCCATCAGGGGCCTTTGTGTCCTGCGGCCAAGGGATCACTCGTAGGGGCGTCCTCACTCCAGGACTGCATGCAGCGAAGGGCCCCACACTGTCAGGGCTGGGAACTGGGGTACGGCCCTCGAGACTGGGGCCGAAGAGTTTCCTGAACCACTCACTCAGGCGCCTGACAGAGGACGAGTGTTGTCTGCGCTGGGGTGGGAGAGACCTCGCCCGGGGTCCTAAGAGCGGCCTTGGGAGCCCATCAGCTATGGTCTTCTGTCGTCGGGGATACCGTCAGAAGTGGGCTGTGGCATCAGCCTCTGTCGGAGTCCATCTGGTAGGGTCCCTCTGGAGCCGGCTGGGCAGAGAATAACCCTGGGGATAGCACAGGGCCTCTTCATGGATCCTCAGGGCTGAGGTCTTCCTCCTGAAGATTGCCTCGCTGGTGATGGACAGTAGGGTCGTCTATGCCCTCGCCGGTTGGCAGGTCTGATGGCAGAATGCCCTCTTGTAGCAGAGTCACAGGGGGCGAGGGGCTTTGGTGCTCCTTCCCGGCGCAGCTGCTGGCCGTCGCTGAGTTCCCATGGGCAATGAAATGAGGGCGGCTGCTGGCCGTCCCGTCGTCATAGGCGCAGCTAGCGGCCGTCACCTGGGCCCAACTCCCTGACAGAGATGCTGGCGAAGTGTGGCTACCGGTCGTCACTTACCTGTCGGCACAGCTACCGGCTGTCGCTGGAGTCCTGTCCGGAGGATGACATGCCGACAAGGAACGGCTACCATCCATCTCCTGCTGACGGGCATGGATACTGGCCGTCTCCTGCTGACGGGCACGGCTACCGTCCATCGCCTGTGTCTTGTCCTCTGAGGCAACTACAGGAGCAGAAGGGACATTCCCTTCTCTTCCCAGCGTGGCTACCAGCCATCGCTGGTTTCTGTAGGGGGTATAGCAGCACCTGACAGGGGAGCGGCTACCGGCCGTCTCCTGCCGTGTGGCCCAGCTACAGGCCATGGCCTATTAAAGGTGCAGCTACCGGCCATCGCCTGAACCCAGCTACAGGCCATGGTTCTTAGGAGGGAGAGGCTACCGGCCGTCTCCTGAAGAGCAGAGCGGCTGCAGGCCGACTCTGGGAAGTCTTCCGAGCGGCTACTGGCCGTCTCACAAAGGGAGCGGCTACTGGCCGTTGCTGAGGTGCTGCTTGGAGCTAAGGAAGTAGCTCAACCCCGATCCTGTCGAGGGCCAGCTCGCCTGCAAGGTAGTCTCCGTTTCCTGCTATGGTGGCGGCGGGCAAGTTCCGGGTCATAGGGGCGCGCGGCCTGGGCGGACTTACGTCCCTGTCGCCCGGGATCGGGTCGCGCTCTGTCTGCCTCTCTGTTGGCTCCTCCTGGGGGTGTTGTGATGCCCTCGGTGATTATTCCCGGCATTTTAGTTATATTAATATTCACTCATTTAAACTAGTTATCTTTATTTTGAAAGTAGAGGAACTATAATTCTACATTTAAAATTTGTCGTGTAACAAAAAAATCGTAAAGAATATTTGCACATTCAACCACATGCTTAAGAGTATATAATAAGTGGTCTAAAAAAACTTGCACACACACACACACACACACACACACACACACACACACACACACAACCACGTGCCATCCCCCCCCCACTCTCTCTCTCTCTCTCTCTCTCTGGTAATTTATGAAATGAATCAGTGTTCAATTTTCAGAGAATTTATTCTAGTAAATGATTTCATTAATATTGTTGTTGTTAAGATTCACCTCCCTTGGGAGGACCGGGCCAAATAAGAGCCAGTCAGAGTGATTCTAATCGATTTTAGGGGATGATTTCGTTAAGTTTGTAAATTCTGTCGTACCGGCCGGATGATAACATTTTTCTGGTGCTAAGTTTCTATGGCAGCTTTAACGTTTTTTTGAATGATCTTTTCATGATAGTTACAGTAAAGAAAAAAAAAATCTGCACGAGTCATAAGCTCTTGGTACATGGCCCGCCAGGGTAATTTGCGGTGCAGGGGAAACGGAAATATATAACAACCCCTCCTGCGCGCGCGCGCGCGCGCGCACACGCACACACACACACACACACACACACACACACACACACACACACACACACACACACACACACACACACACACACACACACACACACACACACAAGAGGAACTGGAAATACTGAAAGAGAAGAGGGAGGAAGCAAAAACAAAAAATGAGGGAAGATCAGAGGAAAACAATACCTTTTTTTTTTTACAATGTAACTAGATTGCAGGTACGAAAGTGGTACATAAATAGGAGGGAATGAAAAGGAGGAAGGTAGTAGAACCAAGTCATGACAAGTATATAAATAAGATGATTAAGTTGATGTACTCAAATGTGGATGAAATGGTATCTACAGTAAATTATTAAAGATGAATGATTATATCAGAGAAAATGAACCACATATAATATGCCTAACCTAAACAAAATTAACACCAAGGATATCAAATGACATCCTAAACTTAGAGGAATACAATATATGGAAAAGAGATAGGAATTTAAAAAAGGAGGAGGAAATATAATATTAACCAAGAAAAATAAAAAAGTCAAAGAAATAGAACTAGATATACCCTCACAAGTAGAAATGATTGCAATAAAGATCAATACATCTGAAGGGAAAGTAATTGTAGCCAATTTTTACATGCCACCCAGATAAAACACATGGGAAAGAGGCGAATATGAGGATCTGGCAGAGAGTACAATTCAGAGTTTAAGAGCAACACTACATAGAATGGAAGAGAAATCGGAAAGATTTATACTAACTGGAAATTTTAATAAAAATATAAATTGGAATACTCTTGATATAATAATCCAAGAAAGCTGATGGGACCAAAAGCTCCTGGATCTTGTGCAGGAGTTCTTCCTAACGAAACACGTAAGGGAAAGCACCAGAAAAAGAGGACTCGATGTACCCCCAATGCAAGATCTTATATTTACTAGGGAAGAAAACGATATTGACAATTTAATATATCACCCTCCATTCAGCAAAAGCAACCACGCAGTACTGAATTGTAAACTTCAGGATTGCATATGACACAGTTAACAGCAATGAACGTTACAAAAAGAGCCTAAACTATAAAAAAGGAAACTATCATGACCTAAAAAAGTTCTTCTTAGAAACTGATTGGGAAAAGGAGCTTAGAGGACAAGATTTAAATGCTATATATAAAAAATTTTGTGAACTTTATGAAACAGGAGTCCAGAAGTACATTCCACAGCACAAAGAAGCAGAAAAGAAAATAAAGAAATGGTTCAGTACAGAATGTAAAAAATAAAAAAATAAAGAGATTTGTTGTGGAATAGATACAGAAGACACCATAGTGAAAGGGCATATAACAACTATAAACAGGCAAGAAACGATTATACAAGAATAAGCAAGGAAGCCCAAAAACTGTTTGAGAAGGATGTAATAAATAAAAGTAGTGATCAACCGAAGCTATTTTACAGCTACATCTGAAGCAAAACCAAAGTAAAAGATAAAATACAATCCATTACGGATGAAGGAATCACCTATACACAAGAGAAGGATATTTGTGAAGCACTAAATAAGAATTTGCAATCAGTTTTTACAGAAGAAAAAAATTTCGAGAGGGATTATGTGGAACATGCATGCCCGCACATACTACCAGATATACAAATATAAAAAAAAGAAATACAGGAGAAGTTAAGTAAATTATACAAAGGAAAAGCAAATGGTCCTGATGAAATTTCATGTTGGTTACTGCATGAATGTGCAAAGGAGTTAAGTAAACCATTATCTTTAATTTTCAAGAAATCCTTGAGAGAAAGTAAATTACCTGATATTTGGAAGAAAACAAACACTGTTCCCTTACACCCTTGATCCCGACATCACCCTCGACGTCATGAAACACCTCCACTCCGGCAATGGCATTCACCTAGGCATGAAGAAACTCCTCCAGGTATTTAACGACACATATTGGACCCCCAACCCCTCCAACCTTGCCAAGAAAATCATCCAATCCTGCCGAGCTTGTGCACTAGGCAAGGACACCACTTGCACAGCTGGGCCTTCAGGACGACTCACCGCCCATAAACCCTGGCAGCTCCTCTCAGTAGATGTTGTAGGATCCCTGCCACCCAGATCCGGGGTATCACTACATTATCTCCTTCATAGACATGTATTTGAAATTCATCATTGCCTGTCCCGCCAAGGAACATCATGCTATAGTTGTAGCCGACGTCCTGATCTGACATGTCTTCCCCTACTTTTGAATTCCCCAAGCCCTACATCCTACAACGCCACGGAATTCACCTGCAACATCTGGGGGGAACTCTCAAATTTATTTGGGTACCACATCTACTCCTTCCCCTACTGGCCTCAGGGAAACGCCATTTGGAATGCAGCCACCAATCCATCATGAACCAAATCCACACACGGATCGAGGAAACTAAAAATGAGGACTGGCCAGCCCATGTCAAAACTGTTGAGTGGGGGATAAACCCCTGCCCACGGGAGGACGGTATATCACCCCATGAGCGTGTGTTCGTGGAAGCGCCTCTCCTCCTACCCCTATGACAACACCTACAGCCACCCGCCACACCACCCACATCCAATCCTCTCCACCATCTCAAGAGGCAACTCCGCCATCTACAGAATGGCTTAGACCTCCAGCCAGACGCCACCCCCAGCCCTTACAAACCGGGCGATACAGTGATGATAGCTAAACTCCCCTTGCCACATACACTCTCCCCCCGTTTCATGGGCCTGTACACCATCACCCACGTCCCTAACCCATATCAAGTAGTAATAGACTCCCAGCACCCTGAGAAATCGTCATGTGCACCCCTTCCACCTCACCACCACCCCAGCCACTGCCCTACGCCTTCCCCGCCCTTCCCCACCTTCTGCCCCCTGCCCCACTCCTCCCCCTGACTCCTACATCTCACCCTCACCCTCTCTCCCCACTTCCCCCACCCCTTCGCCCCGACCCTGCTGTCCGTCACGCTGCACAGCACTTCACAACTAGAGTCACCTACACTGACCCCATTATTTGTCACGCTGCCTAGCACCTCACAGCTAGACTCACCTGTGCCGCAAATTCCCGGCCTGCCCTCCACCCCACCACCACCAGCACCCCCCCCTCCCACACCCAACGCTGCCTCACCAGCCACCCAGCCACCACCTTCTGGAAACTGGATGCCCATGAATGCCCATAAACCAACCCCTCCCACCATCAGCACCACCTCCCCCTCCCCCTCCATCACCCGCAAAACACCACCTCGAACACCTCCACCCCAACCCCCTCCCTCCAACATTACACCCCATGCCCCCAGTGCACCCAGGCGTCACACGCCCACCTCACCACCCACCCTCCACCCTGAAATCCACCATCACCCACTCCGGCTGCCTCTCACGGCCTCCCGCAAGATACACTACCACCCCCACACCACCAGTCTCACCTCCACCTCCAGATCACACACCCCCTTCACACCCCCAACATGACCACTATCACATTCATGCTAACTCAAACCAAAATCGCCACATCCCTTGTCCTGAGGGAATCTGATGGCTCATTACCCTGGCATTAATCCACCACTACAGCCTCAGTGTCCAGCATTCAGCTCGATCCTCTGCAGAAGACAACACCTCCCACCATGAGACTACAATGCACCACTTGGTCACTGACCCTCGGCAGGAAACACCGTGTCCGGGGCCCCCGTCACCTCCTACAACTCCTCACAGCCTCTGAGCCCTGCACACTTTTTCCGACCTTCCACTCACATCTTGATGAAAATCAAGCCACCTCAAACTGGACTGCCCTCCTGCAACATCTACCACCGGCCATCACCACCAGTACCACCGAGACCTACTACCTGTAGTCACAGGATCGTGACTTTTTCCCCGACGATGGTGTAAAATGCCAGCTGTGGCAGCGCAGGCTGCCACCACACCCCCAGGAGGAGGACACGGAAGGCTAGGCGGCGAGCAGAATGCACCCGGGCAATATGGTCATAAGTTCACCTGGGCCACGTGCCCCTATTTCCCGGAACTCGCCCACCACCACCACCTTAGTCAAAGTACACTACCTTCCAGGCGAGCTGACCAGCAACAGGATCGGGGTGGAACTGGCCTAACAGTTCAGAGCAGCGCCCCAGCGATGGCCAGTAGCCACGTTTTACCTGAGATGGCCTGTAGCCGCTCACCAAAAAAGGGCCATGGCCTGTAGCCGGGAACCAGAGATGGCCTGTAGCCGCTCACCAAAAGGGCCACAGCCTGTATCTGGGCACCAGATATGGCTTGTTACCACTCACAAAAAAGGCTACAGCCTGTAGCCAGGCCACTAATTAGGAGATGGCCTGTAGCCGCTCCACCCAATGCTGCTCACACCCCCTATAGGGACAAGCGACGGCCTGTAGCCGCGTTGTGGAGAGACCGGTACGTCCCCTCTCCTTCTGTAGTTGCCTCGGAGGGCAGGACACCGGCGACAGCCTGTTAGCTGCTCCTCTCCTGCACGTCGTCTTCCTTACGGGACTTTGGTGACGGCCGGTAGCTGCACTGACAGGCAGGTGATGGCCAGTAGCTACATTTCGCCTGCGTTCCCGTCAGGGAGTCGGGCCCTGGCGATGGCCTGTAGCTGTGTTAACGGCAAAGGGACGGCCTGTGGCCGCCCTCCGTCTGTTGCCCAAGGGAATCTAGTGATGGCCGGTAGCCATGCTGGGGAGAGACTCCAAAGTCCCTTGCCCCCTGTGACTCTACAATGAGATGATGAGGTGGGCTCAGTCCTGCCCTCTGGCAGGAGCACAGATTACCCTCCTGTCCACCCAGACCGAGGCAACTTCCAGGAGGAGCACCACTGTCCCAAGGATTGGTGGAGAGACCCCATACTGTCCCCGGGGTTGTTCTCCCTCCGTCTGGAGGAAGAGGGCGCCTACCTGACAGACTCCAGCAGGGAACGACACCACAGCCCAGCTCTGATGGCGGTGCCTCCAGCAGAAAACCACAGCCGGCACCCCTCCAAGGACATCCCCCGGACCCCCGGGCAGGACCACTCCCCACCCCGACAAAGACAACGCCCATCCTCCACCAGGTGCCTGAGTAAGTGCCTCCAACACCTGTTTGGCCCCAGTCCCGAGGGCCAGACCAGTCCCAAGCCCCAACAGTGAGGGGCCCTTCGCCACACACAGCCCAAGCTTCATCTGAGAGACGACACCCCTGAGAGTGGTCCCGTGGCCGCAGGACGAAGGGACTCCCAAAGGGCCTCTGCCTATCCCAGACCGAGATTTATAAGCCCTGGACCTCCCCTTCCCCCAGTGAAACAAAGTGCACCTAAACACAGTGAATTTACAGTGAACAGTGAGGCCGGCACTTAAGACACGAGAGTGAGTTTACTGTGATAACAGTGTACAGTGAGGCCCAGAAAAAATCAAGACCAGTGACTGTAAAAGAACAGGCGCCCCAGTGAAATTAAGCTACAAGTGTACAGTGAGGCCAAGTAAGAATGTAAGATCATAAGTACAAAAGTACAGGCAGTGAATATTACAGACAGTGACACCCCGCTCGCCTCCCTGTAACGGCGCCTGTAACATAGTGGTATCAATTACTCTCTACCCTTGTGCAGAGTCAATAACCTCCCCCTCCGCCCCTGTGCTCAGTCTATAAACTTAGTGTCAGAACAGCGAATGCTTCACGACAGTACCTCCTCACCATGGAGGGTGTAATAGTGCCTTTGTTCTCCTGAACCAGACTTAGACTCCTGTACTCTACCCACTAATACTAGCCTATGTATTGATTTTTGCCCATGAGGTTGTGTAAGATTGTCTACTTGTCCCACAGCAGTTGAATTTGTCAATATACGTGTACGGTTGTTGCCCTGTGTTTTTATGCCCTGTCCCTCTCTTGTTTGTCTAAGCTCCCGTCTGGAAAGGGAACCCAGCCACACTCTAAGGGTTCTAGGGATGGGAAGCTGCCCCTTAAACATATAGTATAACACCTTCCATGCTGTCCTGTCCTTTTTGTTATGCTAGGTGTTTTGGGGCCAGCTCTCCATCCTAGCAACACCTAAAGTATAGCTGGGTGCCCTTTCTAGACCGGAGTTAAGCCACAAC
Source organism: Coenobita brevimanus (assembly GCF_032717465.1). Classification (NCBI taxonomy): domain Eukaryota; kingdom Metazoa; phylum Arthropoda; class Malacostraca; order Decapoda; family Coenobitidae; genus Coenobita; species Coenobita brevimanus. The sequence continues at coordinate 13,251,589 of NC_137059.1, forward strand.
GTGAGAGGAACAGGGCAGAAAAACACAGGGCAATAACCTTACATGTATATTACCAAATTATTAATGCAGGACTGCTAGATGTTTCACCAGACTCTATACAAATGCACAGCTCAGACTGGCAGAGATATTGTAGTGATCACGCAGGATACCGGCCGTCTCGAGAATAAGCAGACAGACACTGCACTTAAATGAAGCTGGGAGTACACTTAATTATTGGGCTGCATGTACTTTGTAATGATTATACACATGTCCCGTGTTCACTGAGTGGAGCAGGATAGCGGCATATTATTACTGTCTCGGCACTTGGTGGAGTTGGAACAGTTCACCTCTGTCACTAAGCTCCAATTGTCACTTCACCTCACGAGCATGGAAGTCACAGTCATGGCAGGGATGTGGGGCAAGGGAGCGACCGCTCGGTGTCTCACAGGTGTCAGCAGCCCAGGGTCGGCTGAGTCCCCTCAGATGCCTTCTTGTCTAGGGGGCATGGGACTACTCGTAGGGGCATCATCCTCCGGAGTGGGCTTCAATCGGGTGTGGTGAAGGGCCTTGCACTGCGGTCTAGCTCCCACCGCTTCACTGTCAGGGTTGGGCTGCGGCATTACTGGAGACAGGAGTCCGACAGTTGCTGGTCGCCCACTGGTGATGGCTGGATGGAGTGCAGCCCCGGGGTCAATACAGGTCCTGTCCAGCAGTCTGTGAATGGGAGGTTCTCCTCCTGGAAGCTGCCTTGGGCTTGGGTGATAGGGGTGGGGCCTGCCTTACCACCGATAGGGCGGCTCAAGCAGGGTTCTCCCTCTGGTCGTGGAGTCACAGGGGGCAAGGGACTTTTAGGGCATCCCTCTCTGGCCCAGCTACCAGCCGTCACCGAGGTCCCTTGGGCAATGGGAGGAGGGCAGCTACCACTCATCCCTTTCCCGTCGGTACAGCAACTGGCCGTTACAGGGGCCTGACTCCCTGATGGGACCACAGATGAAAGGTGACTGCGGGCGCAGCTACAGGCCGTCACCAATGTCCTGTATGAGGGCGATTTGTAGGCGAGAGGTGGCTACAGGCCGTCCCCGATCTAGTGGCGCGACTACAGGCTGTCGCCAGTGTTGTGCTCCTCGTGGCAACTGCAAAAGGAGAGAGGGCGTGCCTTTCTCTTCCGATGTGTGGTAATTGGCCGTCACGGGTTCTGCAGGGGGGTGGACAGCACTGTGAGTGGCTATAAACTGACTCTTAGAGGCGCGGCTACCGGCCTTCACAATTCCATGGCTACAGGTTGCTGCTGGCGCATGACTACCGGCTGTTGCTAAGGCATGGCTACAGGCCACTGCTTGCGCATGGCTACAGGCCGTTGCATGTGCATGGCTATGGGCCGCTGCTTGTGCATGGCTACAAGCCGTTGCTTGTGCATGGATATGGGCCACTGCTTTTGCATGGCTATAGGCCGTTGCTTGTGCACGGCTATGGGCCACTGCTTGTGCACGGCTACAGGTCATTGCTGGAGTGCTGTCTGGAGCTGGTTTATTAGCTCCACCCCGATCCTGGCGAGGGTTGGATTGGTTGGAGGGTAATGCACCCAGACTGAGGTGTTTGCACTGGGTGCACTCCGTGGAATAGGGACACGTGGCTGTATGGGACATATGCCCATATCGCATGGACGTCGTATGCGCCCTACCTATACCTCCGTTGTTGCTTCCTGGGGGTGTCTTGATGCCCTCTGTTGTCACGGCTGTTATATCACCACCATAGTGGTGGGAAAAGTCACATCCCTGTGACTGGAGGTAGTAGGTCTTGGTGGTAGTGCCAGTGTTGTGGGTTGTGGTCAGATGTTGAAGGAGGGTGATCCACTGAGTGGTGGCTGCTTGGTTTTCGGCATGGTGAGGGTCACAGGTTGCGTTGAAGGCAAAGGCTTGGGAAGAGGTGCGGAGGGTGTGAAGATGATGAAGCCCGTGGATTCTGTGTTTCCTGCCACGAGTTGGTGCCCAGGTGGCATGCCTGATTCTCATGGATGTGGGTGATTGTTCCTCCAATGATCTCAGCTGAATGCTGGCGACAGAGGCGAGGGTGGCGGTTTTATGCCAGGTAGAAGTGCAGGTGTTTTCACCAGGGATAGAGGTGGATGGAGATTTCAGCTGGGGTTGGTGTATTCAGAAGGTGATGAGGGCAGTGTTGGGGGTGTGGGGGGTGGAGGTGGTTGAGTCTGGTGGGGGAGGTGAGGTGGGGGGAGTGGGAGAGGGGGTGGTGGTGTATCTGGTAGGAGGGCATGAGAGGTGGATGGATTGGGTGATGGTGGTTTTCAGGGTGGCTGTGGGTGGTGAGGGAGGGGTGCTGCCGCATGGTGCTCTGCCTACACGTGGTGTGGTGCTGTGATGGGTGGTGTTGGGTGGTGTAGTTTAGGGTGGAGGTTCGGGGGCGGCAAAGGGAGAGGTGATGCCAGGTGGAGGTGACAGGGCAGTAGAGGGTGGTGTGCGGGCATGTGGGTGTGTCAGTTGGGGGTAGTCTTGGCGTGATCGGGCAACATGGTGTTGGTGAGGTGGTAGGTGAGGCGGTGTGAGGTGTGGGGGTCAGGAGAGGTGGTGGTGACAGGGCGGGGGTTGGCTGAGGGAAGGGATTTGTGGCAGCGGTGAGGCGGGGGTGAGATGGCGTGGGGGGTAAGAGGTGAGGGTGCCAGTGATGAGGGAGTGGGTGATGAGGGAAGGGAGGAGGAGGGAGTGATGTAGCAATTGTAGGAGTCGGAAAGGGGGTCTGGGGTGGTGAGTGGAGGTGAGGTGGTATGGGAGGTGGGCGAGGTGGGTTGGTGAGAGGTGGTGGTGCGGAATGGGTGCACGTGACAATTCCTGTATGTCCGTGGAGTGTTTTAATAGTCTATTGTGACTTGGTAGGGGTTAGGGACGTGGGTGGCAGTGTGGGGACCCATAAAGCGAGGGGAGAGTTTATAGGGAATCGGTAGTTTTGCAACCATCACGGAATCACCTGGTTTGTAAGGGTTTGAGGGGGCAGCGTCGAGTTGGAGGTTCAGGCCGTTTTGTAGGTGGTGAAGACGCCTCTTGAGGTGGTGGAGAGGGTCGGATGTGGGGGGTGTGGTAGGAGGTTGTAGGTGTCGGAGTGGCAGGAGCAGAAGGGCTTTCCCAAAAATGTGCTTGTGAGGGGATATATCGTCCTCCCGGGGGCAGGAGTTGATACCCCACTGGACAATTGTTACGTGGGATGGCCAATCTTCATTTTTCGTTTCCTCGATTCTAGTGCGTACCTGGCTCATGAGAGTGCAGTGGTTCCTCTCACAAATTCCATTCCCCTGTGGCCAGTACGGAGAGGAGTGGGAGATGTGGTAGCTGAATATGTTGGCTAGTTCCCACCAGATGTTGCTGGTGAACTTGGAGGTGTTGCCCAAGTGTAGGGCCTGAGGCATTCCAATATAGAGGAAGACGTAGTAGGCTAGGGTGTTGGCCACGGCGATGGCGTGATGTTCTTTGGCCAGGCACGCAATGAGGAACTTGCAATACATATCCACGAAGGTGATGATGTAATGGTATCTGGACTTAGGTGGTAGGGGCCCCACTACATCTACTTATAGCAATTGCCAAAGCTTGTGGGCGCTTATGCTGCCTGATGGGCCGGTGACACAGGTGACACCCTTGCCTAAGCACAGGCTTGGCAGGACTGGGTGACTTGCTTGGCCAGGTTGCTGGAGTTAGGGTCCAACAGGTGTCATTGAACACCTGAAGGAGCTTCTTAATACCTAAGTGGATTCTGTTATGGTGTGGAGATGCCTCATGGTGTCTAAGGTGGTATTGGGATTGAGGAGAATGCGGCCCAATGGGATGAATAAATTGTCACCCTGCTGGTGGAGTTTGGTGAATAAGTGGGGTGGAATCCAGGAGGCGCGGTCCTTGCCGTGCCACTGTTGGAGAGGCTCCGGCTCGTATCAGATCACGCAGAGGGGCAGGCATGAGAGTGCATCGGCATTAGTATGGAGCTTGCCAGGGCAGTAGGAGATTTCATAATTAAATTCCTCCAACGTCTCCCTCCATCTGATGAGTTGGGGTATTGTGGGTGTCGGACTGTTGTAGTCATTGGAGCAACTTGTGGTCTGTGATGATGGTGACATTTGTTCCAGAATGGTAGGCCTGGAAATGCTCCAAAGCCCATATGATGCCCAGGCACTTTCGCTTGGTGGCGGCGTAATTCTTTTCAGCCTGGTTAAGGGTGCAACTGGTGCAGGCAATGATATGTTCTCGTCGCTTCTGGACTTGGCCAAGGATGGCACTGATGGTGATCAGGGAGATGTCTGTGTATAATCAGAAGGGTAGGGTGTAATCAGGGAGGGCGACAATGCAGTTATGAGTACCATATATCTTTAAGTTCCTGAAAGGCAGCCCATCGTTCATTGGTCCAGGCAAAGGGTTCTCCCTTTCGGGTCAGATCATGGAGGGGTTTGGCGATATAGGCGAATCCCTTCACGAACCGACGATAGTATGAGGTGAGGCCCAGGAAGGCTCAGACCTCTTGGATGTCTTGCAGTAGGGGGAGCTCCGTGATGGAGCGCAGTTCGTTGGGGTCGGGTGAAATTCCATCTTTCGAGACTATATGCCCCAGGAGAGCAACAGTTCTCACGGCCAAGATGCACTTGGAAGGCCAGAGCTTGAGGCCTGCTTGGCAGATACATTGAAAAACTTTCCTGAGACATTGAAGGTGATCAGCCCATGTCTTGCTAAAAATGATAATGTCGTCCAGGTAAGCCAGACATACTTCCCAGGTAAGGCCACTCAGGACAGATGTCATCAATCGGGAGAAGGTGGCAGGTGTGTTGCAGAGTCTGAATGGCAAGAAATTATGAATTTAACATCTTGCCTTTGGGACTCATAATGCTTTCCATTACTAGTGGAAAACACGGTCTTCCCTCTATCCTTGGGGTGTATGGGGACCTCCCAATACCCAGATAGAAGGTCTAGGGTAGAGAACCAGGAGGCACTGTGCAGCGAGTCGAGGGAATCGAGACTGTGGGCAGTAGGGTGGCATCCTTGATGGTAACGTCATTGAGGAGGTGGTAATCCACGCAGAATCGCATGGTGCCATCTTTCTTCTTGACGAGGATGACAGGAGAGGACCAGAGGCTGGTGGACGGTGAAACAACGCTGGCATCGAACATTTCCTGGACCTGCCAGTCTTCCTCTGCATGTTTCGGGTTTTTCCGTCAGGATGGTTGGTGAATCGGCGTTACTGTTGTGTGTATCTCGTGCGCCAGGTAGGTAGTGTGGCTGATATCGGTAGTCCTGATGTGAAAACGTCCTGAAAGTCCAGGAGTAGATGGTGGAGAGTGTCAGCTTGGTGGGGTGAGAGATGCTCGGGTATGGGGGGTAGTGGAGCAGGGGAGGAGGATGCATGGTTCTGCCTCTTCCATTTCTACTACCACAAGCCCCTTGGGTAGCATGAGGGGGGTGGTGGTTATGTTGGTAATTCGGACTACCGCGATGTGGGGGGAGGAGGAAGGTGGGGGATAAGAGACAGGCCGAGAGAGTTCTGGTTGGCAGGTCCGGGAAGAATAAGATGGATGTTCCAGTGGGCCTGTTTAATGTCAGCCGTGCTTCATGATGAGGGGGAATGGTGATGGTGGAGGTGGTGGTAGCAGGAAAGGGGTGTGGGCAGGGAGGCTGGAGAGGGGGCCGGGGGAGGGGAGGCAAGTGGGTAGGGTGCGGTGCTGAGGGGAGTGGGGGAGGGTTTGCAGGTGCACAGGGGTTGTGAGGGATTGCGGGAGGGGACTGGTGGCTCCTGAAACTGGAGTTGCCACTTGTGGCAGTTGATGGTCAATTGCAATTTCTGAAGGAGGAACAGTCCCAAATATTCATCGTACGTGCGACAGGCTGAGTCGAAAACAATGAATTTGTGTTGGGTTGAGATGTTCTGGTGAGTATCAGTGCGTAAGGCCCGAGTTTGCCCACGGATGGGTAGGACGACATCCCCTGCGTCCACAAGATGAGTTGACCTAGGGAAAAGTGGGCCAAAAGCTGATTTATGATGGGAGTAAAAATGACCATAAAGGACAATCTGGCCACTCCCGTACTGACCAGAAGCCTCACTTTAACCCCGTTCAGCCTCATCTTATCGTAGACTTGTTCTGGTGCCAACATCTTTTTCCATATGAAGTTGTAGTATCATACATTTTACATAATAAGTTTTAAAGCTGTTTAATCATAATTAACAGTGTGTAATGAAGTGTGAATGATGAACAACCAAATATCATTTCGCTGTTAGCTGTGGTATAGAAGAAGGTGGGTGGCAGACCACAAGTGCCACCCTGTTTCAATTATAAAAAGAAGGTTAGAAGTGAAAAGATATATGAATAGTGCGTAAGTGTAAAGTCCTGGGGAACCATTTATTATGTTGGTATATGTGAATGTCCTTAATACCATTTAATAGAGGTGTATAATGTGCTAGTAGAGTTGTCATTTATATCTACTTTTTGCATAAGCCCAGAGTATATGTAAATGCATGGCACCTCACTTTCTAGCTGAGCTAAGCACCGCGCCCTATTCGGCACGGTGAGCGTTCAGCGTCAGAACCCGCTTTACAGTTTTAAAGGGAGGGTGTATCGCTCTTACATATCTCTCCGGTCGCAGTTGTACAGTATCATTCTGTACCCAATAAAGAGAGATTTAATCTGCTCATTTCTGTCACCTTACGCTACCACTTAATAACAGACCAGCTTCCACCTTCTCGTGGCAGAGGACCTTTGGTGGGAAGTGTCGGGCAGTGACGGCGAGTAGCTGACGTGTACTACAGACAGTGTCGTCGATCCAACACGGTGGTCTAGTTATACTATAAAGCAGAACACATTTATTGGTGCTAGCCGTGTACCGATACATTAAATTGGTGGCAGCGGTGGGATTCGAACCCACGCCTCCGAAGAGACTGGTGGAGTGTGGAACGTGGAATGTGGAACATCATCCTGGACTTTCATATCTAGGTAGCGTCCATGCATAGTAATCCACACACACACACACACACACTTGAATCAACACACGTTAGTTAGTTGATGAGTGGAAAGGTTTCTCAGAATTCCCTTGAAATAAATATACTTTCTGTAATTTATGTGTCCCGTTCTCTGTCACTTACCATAACTATTCTTTTATGTCGGTTTATCTTCTTGTAACTGGGAGGGGATTACTGACAAGGTTGGATGGATACAGTGAAAAAGTGGGGACGTAGAATTAGGGGAAACAGAGACCAGGAAATCCCACTAGACTCAGAATTTTATGAGTGGGTTGAAACATCAAATAAAAGTGCTCCAGCCTCCCTGCCCACACCCCTTTCCTGCTACCACCACCTCCACCATCACCATTCCCCCTCATCATGAAGCACGGCTGACATTAAACAGGCCCACTGGAACATCCATCTTATTCTTCCCGGACCTGCCAACCAGAACTCTCTTGGCCTGTCTCTTATCCCCCACCTTCCTCCTCCCCCCACATCGCGGTAGTCCGAATTACCAACATAACCACCACCCCCCTCATGCTACCCAAGGGGCTTGTGGTAGTAGAAATGGAAGAGGCAGAACCATGCATCCTCCTCCCCTGCTCCACTACCCCCCATACCCGAGCATCTCTCACCCCACCAAGCTGACACTCTCCACCATCTACTCCTGGACTTTCAGGACGTTTTCACATCAGGACTACCGATATCAGCCACACTACCTACCTGGCGCACGAGATACATACAACAGTACCGCCGATTCACCAACCATCCTGACGGAAAAACCCGAAACATGCAGAGGAAGACTGGCAGGTCCAGGAAATGTTCGATGCCAGCGTTGTTTCACCGTCCACCAGCCTCTGGTCCTCTCCTGTCGTCCTCGTCAAGAAGAAAGATGGCACCATGCGATTCTGCGTGGATTACCACCTCCTCAATGACGTTACCATCAAGGATGCCACCCTACTGCCCACAGTCTCGATTCCCTCGACTCGCTGCACAGTGCCTCCTGGTTCTCTACCCTAGACCTTCTATCTGGGTATTGGGAGGTCCCCATACACCCCAAGGATAGAGGGAAGACCGTGTTTTCCACTAGTAATGGAAAGCATTATGAGTCCCAAAGGCAAGATGTTAAATTCATAATTTCTTGCCATTCAGACTCTGCAACACACCTGCCACCTTCTCCCGATTGATGACATCTGTCCTGAGTGGCCTTACCTGGGAAGTATGTCTGGCTTACCTGGACGACATTATCATTTTTAGCAAGACATGGGCTGATCACCTTCAATGTCTCAGGAAAGTTTTTCAATGTATCTGCCAAGCAGGCCTCAAGCTCTGGCCTTCCAAGTGCATCTTGGCCGTGAGAACTGTTGCTCTCCTGGGGCATATAGTCTCGAAAGATGGAATTTCACCCGACCCCAACGAACTGCGCTCCATCACGGAGCTCCCCCTACTGCAAGACATCCAAGAGGTCTGAGCCTTCCTGGGCCTCACCTCATACTATCGTCGGTTCGTGAAGGGATTCGCCTATATCGCCAAACCCCTCCATGATCTGACCCGAAAGGGAGAACCCTTTGCCTGGACCAATGAACGATGGGCTGCCTTTCAGGAACTTAAAGATATATGGTACTCATAACTGCATTGTCGCCCTCCCTGATTACACCCTACCCTTCTGATTATACACAGACATCTCCCTGATCACCATCAGTGCCATCCTTGGCCAAGTCCAGAAGCGACGAGAACATATCATTGCCTGCACCAGTTGCACCCTTAACCAGGCTGAAAAGAATTACGCCGCCACCAAGCGAAAGTGCCTGGGCATCATATGGGCTTTGGAGCATTTCCAGGCCTACCATTCTGGGACAAATGTCACCATCATCACAGACCACAAGTTGCTCCAATGACTACAACAGTCCGACACCCACAATACCCCAACTCATCAGATGGAGGGAGACGTTGGAGGAATTTAATTATGAAATCTCCTACTGCCCTGGCAAGCTCCATACTAATGCCGATGCACTCTCACGCCTGCCCCTCTGCGTGATCTGATACGAGCCGGAGCCTCTCCAACAGTGGCACGGCAAGGACCGCGCCTCCTGGATTCCACCCCACTTATTCACCAAACTCCACCAGCAGGGTGACAATTTATTCATCCCATTGGGCCGCATTCTCCTCAATCCCAATACCACCTTAGACACCATGAGGCATCTCCACACCATAACAGAATCCACTTAGGTATTAAGAAGCTCCTTCAGGTGTTCAATGACACCTGTTGGACCCCTAACTCCAGCAACCTGGCCAAGCAAGTCACCCAGTCCTGCCAAGCCTGTGCTTAGGCAAGGGTGTCACCTGTGTCACCGGCCCATCAGGCAGCATAAGCGCCCACAAGCTTTGGCAATTGCTATAAGTAGATGTAGTGGGGCCCCTACCACCTAAGTCCAGATACCATTACATCATCACCTTCGTGGATATGTATTGCAAGTTCCTCATTGCGTGCCTGGCCAAAGAACATCACGCCATCGCCGTGGCCAACACCCTAGCCTACTACGTCTTCCTCTATATTGGAATGCCTCAGGCCCTACACTTGGGCAACACCTCCAAGTTCACCAGCAACATCTGGTGGGAACTAGCCAACATATTCAGCTACCACATCTCCCACTCCTCTCCGTACTGGCCACAGGGGAATGGAATTTGTGAGAGGAACCACTGCACTCTCATGAGCCAGGTACGCACTAGAATCGAGGAAACGAAAAATGAAGATTGGCCATCCCACGTAACAATTGTCCAGTGGGGTATCAACTCCTGCCCCCGGGAGGACGATATATCCCCTCACAAGCACATTTTTGGGAAAGCCCTTCTGCTCCTGCCACTCCGACACCTACAACCTCCTACCACACCCCCACATCCGACCCTCTCCACCACCTCAAGAGGCGTCTTCACCACCTACAAAACGGCCTGAACCTCCAACTCGACGCTGCCCCCTCAAACCCTTACAAACCAGGTGATTCCGTGATGGTTGCAAAACTACCGATTCCCTATAAACTCTCCCCTCGCTTTATGGGTCCCCACACTGCCACCCACGTCCCTAACCCCTACCAAGTCACAATAGACTATTAAAACACTCCACGGACATACAGGAATTGTCACGTGCACCCATTCCGCACCACCACCTCTCACCAACCCACCTCGCCCACCTCCCATACCACCTCACCTCCACTCACCACCCCAGACCCCCTTTCCGACTCCTACAATTGCTACATCACTCCCTCCTCCTCCCTTCCCTCATCACCCACTCCCTCATCACTGGCACCCTCACCTCTTACCCCCCACGCCATCTCACCCCCCGCCTCACCGCTGCCACAAATCCCTTCCCTCAGCCAACCCCCCGCCCTGTCACCACCACCTCTCCTGACCCCCACACCTCACACCGCCTCACCTACCACCTCACCAACACCATGTTGCCCGATCACGCCAAGACTACCCCCAACTGACACACCCACATGCCCGCACACCACCCTCTACTGCCCTGTCACCTCCACCTGGCATCACCTCTCCCTTTGCCGCCCCCGAACCTCCACCCTAAACTACACCACCCAACACCACCCATCACAGCACCACACCACGTGTAGGCAGAGCACCATGCGGCAGCACCCCTCCCTCACCACCCACAGCCACCCTGAAAACCACCATCACCCAATCCATCCACCTCTCATGCCCTCCTACCAGATACACCACCACCCCCTCTCCCACTCCCCCCACCTCACCTTCCCCACCAGACTCAACCACCTCCACCCCCCACACCCCCAACACTGCCCTCATCACCTTCTGAATACACCAACCCCAGCTGAAATCTCCATCCACCTCTATCCCTGGTGAAAACACCTGCACTTCTACCTGGCATAAAACCGCCACCCTCGCCTCTGTCGCCAGCATTCAGCTGAGATCATTGGAGGAACAATCACCCACATCCATGAGAATCAGGCATGCCACCTGGGCACCAACTCGTGGCAGGAAACACAGAATCCACGGGCTTCATCATCTTCACACCCTCCGCACCTCTTCCCAAGCCTTTGCCTTCAACGCAACCTGTGACCCTCACCATGCCGAAAACCAAGCAACCACTCAGTGGATCACCCTCCTTCAACATCTGACCACAACCCACAACACTGGCACTACCACCAAGACCTACTACCTCCAGTCACAGGGATGTGACTTTTCCCACCACTATGGTGGTGATATAACAGCCGTGACAACAGAGGGCATCAAGACACCCCCAGGAAGCAACAACGGAGGTATAGGTAGGGCGCATACGACGTCCATGCGATATGGGCATATGTCCCATACAGCCACGTGTCCCTATTCCACGGAGTGCACCCAGTGCAAACACCTCAGTCTGGGTGCATTACCCTCCAACCAATCCAACCCTCGCCAGGATCGGGGTGGAGCTAATAAACCAGCTCCAGACAGCACTCCAGCAATGACCTGTAGCCGTGCACAAGCAGTGGCCCATAGCCGTGCACAAGCAACGGCCTATAGCCGTGCAAAAGCAGTGGCCCATATCCATGCACAAGCAACGGCTTGTAGCCATGCACAAGCAGCGGCCCATAGCCATGCACATGCAACGGCCTGTAGCCATGCGCAAGCAGTGGCCTGTAGCCATGCCTTAGCAACAGCCGGTAGTCATGCGCCAGCAGCAACCTGTAGCCATGGAATTGTGAAGGCCGGTAGCCGCGCCTCTAAGAGTCAGTTTATAGCCACTCACAGTGCTGTCCACCCCCCTGCAGAACCCGTGACGGCCAATTACCACACATCGGAAGAGAAAGGCACACCCTCTCTCCTTTTGCAGTTGCCACGAGGAGCACAACACTGGCGACAGCCTGTAGTCGCGCCAGTAGATCGGGGACGGCCTGTAGCCACCTCTCGCCTACAAATCGCCCTCATACAGGACATTGGTGACGGCCTGTAGCTGCGCCCGCAGTCACCTTTCATCTGTGGTCCCATCAGGGAGTCAGGCCCCTGTAACGGCCAGTTGCTGTACCGACGGGAAAGGGATGAGTGGTAGCTGCCCTCCTCCCATTGCCCAAGGGACCTCGGTGACGGCTGGTAGCTGGGCCAGAGAGGGATGCCCTAAAAGTCCCTTGCCCCCTGTGACTCCACGACCAGAGGGAGAACCCTGCTTGAGCCGCCCTATCGGTGGTAAGGCAGGCCCCACCCCTATCACCCAAGCCCAAGGCAGCTTCCAGGAGGAGAACCTCCCATTCACAGACTGCTGGACAGGACCTGTATTGACCCGGGGCTGCACTCCATCCAGCCATCACCAGTGGGCGACCAGCAACTGTCGGACTCCTGTCTCCAGTAATGCCGCAGCCCAACCCTGACAGTGAAGCGGTGGGAGCTAGACCGCAGTGCAAGGCCCTTCACCACACCCGATTGAAGCCCACTCCGGAGGATGATGCCCCTACGAGTAGTCCCATGCCCCCTAGACAAGAAGGCATCTGAGGGGACTCAGCCGACCCTGGGCTGCTGACACCTGTGAGACACCGAGCGGTCACTCCCTTGCCCCACATCCCTGCCATGACTGTGACTTCCATGCTCGTGAGGTGAAGTGACAATTGGAGCTTAGTGACAGAGGTGAACTGTTCCAACTCCACCAAGTGCCGAGACAGTAATAATATGCCGCTATCCTGCTCCACTCAGTGAACACGGGACATGTGTATAATCATTACAAAGTACATGCAGCCCAATAATTAAGTGTACTCCCAGCTTCATTTAAGTGCAGTGTCTGTCTGCTTATTCTCGAGACGGCCGGTATCCTGCGTGATCACTACAATATCTCTGCCAGTCTGAGCTGTGCATTTGTATAGAGTCTGGTGAAACATCTAGCAGTCCTGCATTAATAATTTGGTAATATACATGTAAGGTTATTGCCCTGTGTTTTTCTGCCCTGTTCCTCTCACGTTGTGGCTTAACTCCGGTCTAGAAAGGGCACCCAGCTATACTTTAGGTGTTGCTAGGATGGAGAGCTGGCCCCAAAACACCTAGCATAACAAAAAGGACAGGACAGCATGGAAGGTGTTATACTATATGTTTAAGGGGCAGCTTCCCATCCCTAGAACCCTTAGAGTGTGGCTGGGTTCCCTTTCCAGACGGGAGCTTAGACAAACAAGAGAGGGACAGGGCATAAAAACACAGGGCAACAACCGTACACGTATATTGACAAATTCAACTGCTGTGGGACAAGTAGACAATCTTACACAACCTCATGGGCAAAAATCAATACATAGGCTAGTATTAGTGGGTAGAGTACAGGAGTCTAAGTCTGGTTCAGGAGAACAAAGGCACTATTACACCCTCCATGGTGAGGAGGTACTGTCGTGAAGCATTCGCTGTTCTGACACTAAGTTTACAGACTGAGCACAGGGGCGGAGGGGGAGGTTATTGACTCTGCACAAGGGTAGAGAGTAATTGATACCACTATGTTACAGGCGCCGTTACAGGGAGGCGAGCGGGGTGTCACTGTCTGTAATATTCACTGCCTGTACTTTTGTACTTATGATCTTACATTCTTACTTGGCCTCACTGTACACTTGTAGCTTAATTTCACTGGGGCGCCTGTTCTTTTACAGTCACTGGTCTTGATTTTTTCTGGGCCTCACTGTACACTGTTATCACAGTAAACTCACTCTCGTGTCTTAAGTGCCGGCCTCACTGTTCACTGTAAATTCACTGTGTTTAGGTGCACTTTGTTTCACTGGGGGAAGGGGAGGTCCAGGGCTTATAAATCTCGGTCTGGGATAGGCAGAGGCCCTTTGGGAGTCCCTTCGTCCTGCGGCCACGGGACCACTCTCAGGGGTGTCGTCTCTCAGATGAAGCTTGGGCTGTGTGTGGCGAAGGGCCCCTCACTGTTGGGGCTTGGGACTGGTCTGGCCCTCGGGACTGGGGCCAAACAGGTGTTGGAGGCACTTACTCAGGCACCTGGTGGAGGATGGGCGTTGTCTTTGTCGGGGTGGGGAGTGGTCCTGCCCGGGGGTCCGGGGATGTCCTTGGAGGGGTGCCGGCTGTGGTTTTCTGCTGGAGGCACCGCCATCAGAGCTGGGCTGTGGTGTCGTTCCCTGCTGGAGTCTGTCAGGTAGGCGCCCTCTTCCTCCAGACGGAGGGAGAACAACCCCGGGGACAGTATGGGGTCTCTCCACCAATCCTTGGGACAGTGGTGCTCCTCCTGGAAGTTGCCTCGGTCTGGGTGGACAGGAGGGTAATCTGTGCTCCTGCCAGAGGGCAGGACTGAGCCCACCTCATCATCTCATTGTAGAGTCACAGGGGGCAAGGGACTTTGGAGTCTCTCCCCAGCATGGCTACCGGCCATCACTAGATTCCCTTGGGCAACAGACGGAGGGCGGCCACAGGCCGTCCCTTTGCCGTTAACACAGCTACAGGCCATCGCCAGGGCCCGACTCCCTGACGGGAACGCAGGCGAAATGTAGCTACTGGCCATCACCTGCCTGTCAGTGCAGCTACCGGCCGTCACCAAAGTCCCGTAAGGAAGACGACGTGCAGGAGAGGAGCAGCTAACAGGCTGTCGCCGGTGTCCTGCCCTCCGAGGCAACTACAGAAGGAGAGGGGACGTACCGGTCTCTCCACAACGCGGCTACAGGCCGTCGCTTGTCCCTATAGGGGGTGTGAGCAGCATTGGGTGGAGCGGCTACAGGCCATCTCCTAATTAGTGGCCTGGCTACAGGCTGTAGCCTTTTTTTGTGAGTGGTAACAAGCCATATCTGGTGCCCAGATACAGGCTGTGGCCCTTTTTGGTGAGCGGCTACAGGCCATCTCTGGTTCCCGGCTACAGGCCATGGCCCTTTTTTTGGTGAGCGGCTACAGGCCATCTCAGGTAAAACGTGGCTACTGGCCATCGCTGGGGCGCTGCTCTGAACTGTTAGGCCAGTTCCACCCCGATCCTGTTGCTGGTCAGCTCGCCTGGAAGGTAGTGTACTTTGACTAAGGTGGTGGTGGTGGGCGAGTTCCGGGAAATAGGGGCACGTGGCCCAGGTGAACTTATGACCATATTGCCCGGGTGCATTCTGCTCGCCGCCTAGCCTTCCGTGTCCTCCTCCTGGGGGTGTGGTGGCAGCCTGCGCTGCCACAGCTGGCATTTTACACCATCGTCGGGGAAAAAGTCACGATCCTGTGACTACAGGTAGTAGGTCTCGGTGGTACTGGTGGTGATGGCCGGTGGTAGATGTTGCAGGAGGGCAGTCCAGTTTGAGGTGGCTTGATTTTCATCAAGATGTGAGTGGAAGGTCGGAAAAAGTGTGCAGGGCTCAGAGGCTGTGAGGAGTTGTAGGAGGTGACGGGGGCCCCGGACACGGTGTTTCCTGCCGAGGGTCAGTGACCAAGTGGTGCATTGTAGTCTCATGGTGGGAGGTGTTGTCTTCTGCAGAGGATCGAGCTGAATGCTGGACACTGAGGCTGTAGTGGTGGATTAATGCCAGGGTAATGAGCCATCAGATTCCCTCAGGACAAGGGATGTGGCGATTTTGGTTTGAGTTAGCATGAATGTGATAGTGGTCATGTTGGGGGTGTGAAGGGGGTGTGTGGTCTGGAGGTGGAGGTGAGACTGGTGGTGTGGGGGCGGTAGTGTATCTTGCGGGAGGCCGTGAGAGGCAGCCGGAGTGGGTGATGGTGGATTTCAGGGTGGAGGGTGGGTGGTGAGGTGGGCGTGTGACGCCTGGGTGCACTGGGGGCATGGGGTGTAATGTTGGTGGGTGGGGGTTGGGGTGGAGGTGTTCGAGGTGGTGTTTTGCGGGTGATGGAGGGGAGGGGAGGTGGTGCTGATGGTGGGAGGGGTTGGTTTATGGGCATTCATGGGCATCCAGTTTCCAGAAGGTGGTGGCTGGGTGGCTGGTGAGGCAGCGTTGGGTGTGGGAGGGGGGGGTGCTGGTGGTGGTGGGGTGGAGGGCAGGCCGGGAATTTGCGGCACAGGTGAGTCTAGCTGTGAGGTGCTAGGCAGCGTGACAAATAATGGGGTCAGTGTAGGTGACTCTAGTTGTGAAGTGCTGTGCAGCGTGACGGACAGCAGGGTCGGGGTGAAGGGGTGGGGGAAGTGGGGAGAGAGGGTGAGGGTGAGATGTAGGAGTCAGGGGGAGGAGTGGGGCAGGGGGCAGAAGGTGGGGAAGGGCGGGGAAGGCGTAGGGCAGTGGCTGGGGTGGTGGTGAGGTGGAAGGGGTGCACATGACGATTTCTCAGGGTGCTGGGAGTCTATTACTACTTGATATGGGTTAGGGACGTGGGTGATGGTGTACAGGCCCATGAAACGGGGGGAGAGTGTATGTGGCAAGGGGAGTTTAGCTATCATCACTGTATCGCCCGGTTTGTAAGGGCTGGGGGTGGCGTCTGGCTGGAGGTCTAAGCCATTCTGTAGATGGCGGAGTTGCCTCTTGAGATGGTGGAGAGGATTGGATGTGGGTGGTGTGGCGGGTGGCTGTAGGTGTTGTCATAGGGGTAGGAGGAGAGGCGCTTCCACGAACACACGCTCATGGGGTGATATACCGTCCTCCCGTGGGCAGGGGTTTATCCCCCACTCAACAGTTTTGACATGGGCTGGCCAGTCCTCATTTTTAGTTTCCTCGATCCGTGTGTGGATTTGGTTCATGATGGATTGGTGGCTGCATTCACAAATGGCGTTTCCCTGAGGCCAGTAGGGGAAGGAGTAGATGTGGTACCCAAATAAATTTGAGAGTTCCCCCCAGATGTTGCAGGTGAATTCCGTGGCGTTGTAGGATGTAGGGCTTGGGGAATTCAAAAGTAGGGGAAGACATGTCAGATCAGGACGTCGGCTACAACTATAGCATGATGTTCCTTGGCGGGACAGGCAATGATGAATTTCAAATACATGTCTATGAAGGAGATAATGTAGTGATACCCCGGATCTGGGTGGCAGGGATCCTACAACATCTACTGAGAGGAGCTGCCAGGGTTTATGGGCGGTGAGTCGTCCTGAAGGCCCAGCTGTGCAAGTGGTGTCCTTGCCTAGTGCACAAGCTCGGCAGGATTGGATGATTTTCTTGGCAAGGTTGGAGGGGTTGGGGGTCCAATATGTGTCGTTAAATACCTGGAGGAGTTTCTTCATGCCTAGGTGAATGCCATTGCCGGAGTGGAGGTGTTTCATGACGTCGAGGGTGATGTCGGGATCAAGGGTGATGTGACATGATGGGGTGAAGAGGTGATAGCCCTGGGAGTTGAGTTTGTTGAATAGGTGGGAGGGGATTCAGGATGGTCTGTTTTTGTCCTACCATTGCTGTAGGAGCTCGGTGTCGTGTTGAATAGCATGGATGGGGAGCCAGGATGGGGCATCAGCGTTGGTGTGGAGTTTGCCAGGGTAGTAGGATATTTCAGTTAAATTCCTCCAGGGTTTCTCACCACCGGATTAGCTGTGCATTGTGGGTGTCCGACTGCCAGAGCCATTTGAGCGATTGACGTTCTGTGATGATCGTCACGTTTATCCCTGATAAGAAGGCCTGGAAGTGTTTGAGGGCCTAGATAATACCCAAGCACTCCCGCTTGGTTGTGGCATAGATTTCACTCGGCCTGGTTGAGAGTGCGGCTGGCACAGGCGATGATGTGTTCTCATCCCTCCTGGACTTGGGTGAGGACAGCGCCGATTGCTACTAGGGAAATGTCGGTATATAATCAGAAGAGTAGGGAGTAGTTGGGGAAAGCGATGATTGGGGCTGTTATGAGCTTAGTTTTAAGTTCTTTGAAAGCTGCTTATCATTCCTCGGTCCAGGTAAAGGGCTCTCCTTTCTGGGTCAGGCCGTGGAGAGGCTTGGCGATGTTGGCAAACACTTTGACAAAGCGTTGGTAGTATCAAGTGAGGCCCTGGAAGGCTCGGACCTCGTGGATGTCTCGTGGTAGGGGAATACTCGTGATGGTGTGGAGTTTATCTAGGTCTGGGGATAATCCATCTCGGGAGATGACGTGCACCATAAAAGAAACAGTTTTAGCAGCAAGAATGCACCTAGAAGGCTGGAGCTTGAGCCTGGCCTGGTGGATTTGGTGAAATATTTTCCTGAGGTGCTGGAGGTGATCGGCCCAAGTTTTGCTAAAGACAATCACGTCGTCCAGGTATGCCAGACAGATTTCCTAGGTAGGGCCACTGAGGACAGACTCCATTAGTTGGGAGAAGGTAGCGGGTGCATTGCGGAGTCCAAAGGGCAGGACGTTGAACTCGTAATGCTTGCCGTTGCTGGTGGGAAAGGCGTTTTTTCCGCAGTCCTTGGGGTGTACGGGAACCTGCCAATACCCTGACTGGAGGTCGAGGATGGAGAACCAAGAGGCACCGTATAGTGAGTCGAGGGAGTCATCAATCCTGGGGAGGGGAGTGGCATCCTTGATAGTCACGTCGTTGAGGCGATGCTAGTCCACACAGAAACGCTTGGTGCAGTCTTTCTTCCTAATAAGGACGACGGGGGAGGACCAGGGGCTGGTGGAGGGGGAAATAACACTGGCATCAAGCATTTCCTGAACCTGCTGGTCTTCCTCAGCTCATTGTTTCGGGTCCTTCTGCTGGGAGGGCTGGTGGATTGGTGGTACTGTAGTGTGTATTTCGTGCATCAGGTACGGGGTGCGGAAGTTGGTATATGTGGAGTAACTGAATCGAAATGGAGAGGTGAGAGTGTGAGAGAATGGGAGTATGGATGGGGTATATGTGCAGGAATAGGTGAGAATGAGACGGCAAAAGAAAGAGTATATATAGTTGTGAGTAAAAGATGGAAGAAGAGAATAAGAGAGTATGGATCAGTTGGGTCAAGGATTGTGTGGGTAAGATTGAAAGTTGGAATACAAATGTGGGCGATGGTGTGTGTGTGTATGCGCCAATACAAGATCGTGCAAGCAGAGTGAGAGAAGAGTTCTGGACAAATGTGGAAGTGTGCTTGGAAAAGTTTGGAAGGAATGAGAGAGTGGTTTTGATCGGTGATATGAATGGTAAAGTAGGGAATGTGAAGGTGGATGGAATAGTTGGTGAGTGGGGTGTGCCTGCTAAGATAGATGAGAATGGCAGTGCGTTAGTGGACATTTGTGCTGGGAGGAGGTTGGTGATAGCCAATACCCTCTTCAGGCACAAAATGATCCACAGGAATACATGGCGAGTGATGAGAAGGGTGGGTGGTGAACTGAATGAAAGGAAGGCAATGATTGATTATGTGTGTGTGGATGAAAGGATGTGAAAATGAGTAATGGATGCAAGAGCTTATAGAGGCTGGGGGAGTGGACTTTCTGATCACTACTTGGTGGTGGCCAGAATCAAGGTCCAATTAGGATGGAGAAATAGGAGAAGGGAAGGACAGGAAGAAGGAGTATTTGTGAGGAGAGTGGAAAGGTTACAAGAAGATGAGAAAAAGGCAGCGCATAAGAGAGAAGTGGAGGAACGATTAGGCAAATATGAATTGGAGCAGATGGGGGACGTGTAAGGTGTGTGCAGGATAGTTACAGAAGAAATATGTGCAGCATGTGATGTGGTGTGTGGAAGGAAGAGAAGACGGAGGGGTGTGCAAGGAACAGCTGGTGGAATGAAGAGGTGAGACAGGCTGTGGCACAAAAGAAGAAAGCATACAATGAATGGATGAGAAATAGGGGCATGGAAGAAGTTGAGAGGAGGAAGAGGGAGTTATATATAGAAAGAAAGAGGGAGGTGAAAAGATTAGTAAGAGAGAGTAAGAAGAGAGTGGATGAGGAATTTGGAAGGAATTTGAGTGTAAAGTGGAGGGACTGTAAGAAAATGTTCTGGAAAGAGGTGAAAAGAGTAAGACAGGGTGGAAGTGAAGTCAGCAGGGGAGTGAAAGATAAAAATGGTAGATTACTAGTGGAGAAGGGAGAAAAAGTGAGCAGATGGAGAGAACACTTTAAGGAATTGTTGAACATAGAGGATAGAAGTAATGCGAGTATAAGTGGCTGGGGAATGGCTGGGAGAAGGAGGGAGGTGAGAAGACAGGAAGAAATCAGAAGGACAGGAGTTGTGGAAGCAATGAAGAAAATTAAATTGGGGAAAGCCCAAGGAATTGATGGAGTGTGTGGTGAAATGCTGAAGTATGGGGGAGAGATAGTAGTAGAATGGATGCGGAAAATGTGCAGATTGGCCTGGGAGGAAGGTAGAGTCCCGGAGGATTGGAAGTCAGGTATAATTATTCCCTTGTACAAAGGAAAAGGGGAAAAAGAAGTGTGTGGTAATCATACGGGCATCTCTTTTCTTAGTATAATGGGAAAAGTGTTTGGTAGGATACTTATTGACAGAGATAGAGAAAGAACAGAAAAATTAGTTGGAGAAGAACAGGGAGGCTTTAGGAAGGGAAGAGGTTATGTAGATCAGATATTCATTCTTAGATCTTTAGTGGAAAAGTTTCTAGAGAAGGGAAGAAGTTGTATGGGACTTTCATGGATTTGGAGAAAGCATATGACAGGGTGGATAGACAAGGATTGTGGAAAGTATTAAGAATATATGGAGTAGATGGGAAGTTGTTGAATGCTGTGAAGAGTATGTATGATGGTGCTAAGGCTGCAGTGCATGTGGATGGTGAACTGAGTGAATTTTTCTCTTTGAAGGTTGGGTTGAATCAGGGATGTGTCATGTCTCCATGGTTGTTCAATCTGTACATGGACAGGGTAATAAAAGAGGTACAAGGTAGGGTAGTAGATGTTGGAGTTGCCCTGGTGAGAGAGGGTGGTGTTTGGAAACTCCTTGTACTGTTGTTTGCAGATGATACTGTGTTGTTGAATGAAGACGAAGGAAAGCTGCAAGGCTTGATGGATGAGTTTGGGAGAGTGTGTAAGAAACGGAATCTAAAGGTGAATGTAGGGAGGAGTAAAGTGATGGTCTTTGAGAGAGGTGAAGTCAGTGAATGTACAGCGAGGTTGGATGGTGAGGAATTGGAAAATGTGAGTACGTTTAAGTACTTGGGTAGTGTGATGAGTAAGGATGGAGGTTTGGAGGGTGAAGTGCTTGGAATGGTACAGCAGGGAAGAAAGGTTGCTGGTTCCTTGAAAGCAGTGATAAGAAGCAGGGAAGTGAGCTTGGAAGTGAAAAAGTTACTACATGACAATATTGTGCTACCAACTCTAACTTATGGAAGCAAAGCTTGGACGTTGCTGGAAGGACACAAGTCAAGAGTGAGTGCAGTGGAAATGAGTTTTTTTACAAGGAGCCTATGGAGTCACATGGAGAGACAGGCCGACAAATAAGGATATAAAGGAGCGTTGTGGTGTGGATGTGGATGTGACAGGAAGCGTTATGAGGAATACACTGAGGTGGTTTGGGCATGTGGAGAGGATGGAGGGTGAAAGCTGACGAAGAGAGTGTATGTGAGTGAAGTGGAGGGAGGAAGAGGGAGGGGGAGGCCAAAGATGAGATGGAGGGATGGGATGGAGAGGTATATGAGAGAGGGGTGTGTGAGTTGGGAGTGGGGCAGTGAAATGGTGGTGGACAGGGCGACGTGGAGGCGATTTGTTTGTGACCACCCCGAACGGGATAAAGGCGTCTGGTAATAGATAGATAGATAGATAGGTACGTGATATGGCAGACATCTGAGGGGCCTGATGCGAAGAGGTCCTGAAAGTCCAGGAGTAGATGGCATAGGGTGTCTGATTGGTGGGGGGTAGGTCATCAGGGATGGAGGGTATGGGCTTGGGGGAAGAAGGAGAAAGGGTGGTACATGGCTCAACTTCTTTCATTTCTCCCACTAGATGTCCCTTAGGTAGTGTGAGTATAGGACTACATAATAGATAGATAGATAAATAGATAGATAGAGAGACAGATAGAAGCAGGAAGTCAAATGATGAGAAGGTGTTGTGTTTGCGAGAAGCGAGCAGCGCTAAACGCTTACACGGAGGAAAGCTGACGACAGCGGCCAGTAAGGAGATGATTCAGTTAGCTGTCAGCAGTCCTCTCGTGAGAAAGTTCTGTTGCCATGAGGAAGATACGTGACACACACACCCTACTACACGAGATGTTAGGAAAGAGAGTTTAGAAGGAGACAAGCGACCCTAGAGAGAGGTCGAGACGGAGATTAGCTTTAGAACAGAGAGAGAGAGAGAGATAGCGAGACAGGGAGGTAGCTACCCAGGACTTATACTATTATACCTGTTTAATATTTCCAAGACAAATAAAAATAGTCCCATACTATTCTTTACCTCTCCCGTCACTACATGACATCTGGTGGGGAAACTACTACAAGATATAAAAGCCGCTCGACCACAAGTCTAAAATATACTTCTCTACAAGTAACTACAAAGTCTTTATGACATTTGGTGGCAGCGAACGTATACGAACCTCGTCTACGAATCAACATTAAATTCCTACAAAATATCAAGATTGACAACAACCAACAATATCAGCTCCTGCCCCCTCCGTCTCCCAGATCATTACGCTGATGCAGAGGTCAAGAGATCACTCGACGCCTTGCAAGTAGCTTAACGACAAACCAGCAAATCTGCGGACATCGTCTCCGAATTAAAAGCAAATTTCTACAAAAGCAACCGAGACTACAAGGTTAGCTTCAGTTCTACAAAGTCTACAGCCATCTACAATCAACTACAGCCATCTACAATCAACTACAATTAACAACTCTACGTCGTCTGTATAATCTTCTACACGCACCTACAAGTAGCGGCAGTCTTCATCCCACAACGAATAAATCACTAGAGAAAAGGACAGAGAAAACTTCCACATAGAATAAAGGGAACAAACAAACGAAGAGTGAGACACGATTTACAACTCATCTTACTCACTCGTCTTCACTCAAGTTACTCATCGCTACTCATTCACTCACCACAGCTACCAGTGTGGGAAGCCGACGTCACCATGTGCTGAGATGACATCACAACGCGAGTCTGCCATACCAAGCAACGTGTGACTGACACCAGGCACTTCTCACCCACTACTCATTACTCATTATTCACATAGCTCCTACTCATATTCACTTATTTTCACAGTTAAGTTGGAAATTCGACGTTCTATGTTGAGGTTTGCCTGGGACAGCCGTTAACCACTACAAATACCAGGCCATGGAGTTTCCTGAGTAATATCGTCCATCAACACACCACTAGAATTATCAAGAGATCTTCAATCAAACCTGTTTTCTTCCGAGATCGACTTTTGTATCGACACACCTCTACGATCTGTATCAAGTGGGTAAAATTATACTTGCTCATTTCTTCTCAGTGCTAAAATTAGCTATATTCAACTTATTTAATCATCTAGTTTGCTAGGACATAAATAAACAAGAGGCGTATTTCATAACATCATATCTTAATGACAGGAATATTTTCGCAACCACCCACGTTAATACCAGATGACACACAAATTGCCACAACATCAGACTCACAATTAAGAGACAGCCCACCCATTGTACAACCCACACCACACGTTATAGATAAGGAAACAAATACGGGAGTTTCGGATGATGAGTGGGAAACCCCTTCAGACGTTGAGAGTATCGACTTCGCAGCTGCCTTAAATACGTATGCCAATATACTTAACAGGGTTCACCGGTCCGGTCATACATATTCTACCATTCCCTCACATAACGATAAACTCGTACAAGTTGAATTAACAGGGCAATCATTAAATATGAATCAAGAAACAAATACTGCTGATCTAAAAACCACACCTCACGTTTTTGTGTATCACGAGGATAAGACTGCCTCAAAATTCTCTGGCACAGACAAGGATCGCATTGATGTCATTTCATTAATCAGTCAGTGCGAACAAATGTTCATCAAGCGCCACATACTAGATGAACAAGAGAAAATTGCTATTTTTTCATCTTGCATAAGCCAGGAAAGATGTCCAGCGAGCAATTTATTGCGCTCCGATAAGCTACATCGTGCTAGGACATATGATGAATTTAAAACTGAATTTCTGAAGAAATTTTCTGGAGGTATGAACTTCTTGCCAGGTATAATTCCAGAATTACATAAAATTGTAGATCTTGTAAGGGAGCACACTACAAACCATGTGCTCAGTGAAATAACTGCTGATGTCTCCACAATCAAGAGAACCCTATTAGCTACTCTGGAGAATTCTAAGTGGATAACAGATGATGGAAAGATGTCCCCAGACCTCGTCGTGGACATCATTGGTTATGTAGCTGCCTTGTGTAAATTACCTGATAGAACCCTTAAGATCGCCAAAACAATCGCGTACATCCCTGGAATGTGCTTACTAGACTTAATGAACGAGGTAGAGATGCAGTGCAGTAAAGCAGGTGTGGTCGACACACATGCACATTCTGGTAGAATCAGGGTACCTGAGACAGTATCAGCTGTGAAAACATCAACACCGACCCCAAACAGAGAACAAAATCGATCGCGACCTGAAATGAGGCAGCCCAAACAAGCAAAGACGCCTAGACCTCGTTCCCACACGCCTTCCTACAGGCAGTTTCATAAGTTTTCGCGCAGCCCGAGCAGGTCTCGCGCTATAAACAACACTTTTTATGGGAAATCACCTCGTAGGTCACAGTCAAGGGATAGGTCCATTCTGTGTCATTACTGTGCAAAACCAGGACACACAAGGTATGAATGCTTTATCAAGGCAAAAGAGGATAATCAAAAGACACAAGGGTTTGGTCCTTACTGTAGGCATCATAGATACCAAGGGCACTGGACTAGTGATTGCAAAACAGTAGAAAAAACTGTGTCTATGTTCAAATCGGGGGAAGACCAAGTCATGACAAAAAACGAACAAACGTAAAGAAGAACAAGGTTAAACTTCACATAGGAGGCATGTTGGGAAATGAGTGTATCTTGATACCAGCTGTATGTGAGGATCAAAACGTTTCCTTATTTTTAGATACAGGCTCTCCAGTGAACTTAATAACACATGAAGAACTAAATAGAATTCTTAAAAATAAAAAGAAAGTAACTTTTCTGGATGAAGCTGATTTAGAATTAAACACAGTAGATGGTCAAGAGATTACAGTAAAAGGTATGATAAGATTAAATCTCAGTTTCACAGAAACTACAAGACCATTCTCTGCATTGTTCTATATCGTTGAAAACTTAGCAATTAAAGCTCATATGTTACTGGGCTTAAGATCCATGAGAACTGAGAACATAACTATACTCCCACAAATGAATGGAATAGACTTTGATAATGAATTTATAGAGGAAATACTTTCAGAGCCCTCACCGATTGGTAGAAGAGAGCCAAAAAGAATTGGTAATATTAAAGGCTTTAACAAACATACACAAACAGATGAGTGTATAGATCCACTTACACCAGCAACCCCATCCTCCAGAATTAGTGACCCAGATAACAGTACTGATTTATCAATTTTTCCAGCCCATCTCACTAATGATTTGGTTATACCACCTAATTCATACATGAAGGTTACCATAAAGAGCAAATTACGGAATAGTACTGTTCTTGTCTTAGAAGAATTATGTAAAGTAAAAGGATTGTCAGTAGAAAACGCATTATGTCATACGAACGACGAAGGGCAAACTCAGATATTCATAATTAATCACATGAATGGGGAAGTTCAGTTGAAGAAGGGAACTTGCATAGTTAATATTGAAAAATGTTTCGCCCCTGTGAAGGAAATAAATATTGGTGGAGTAACAAGTGAGATAAAATCTACGGATAGAGAAAGAATAAAAGAGAATTTAATTCACTCAGGTGAATTTGACGAAGAAAATGATTTGTTAACCCTGCTGGAAACACACAGGGACACCGTAGCCTTGCCCGGAGAACGATTAGGGTGTACTAACTTGATTAATCACATGATTAATGTGCACCCAGAAACACCACCAATTTTCGTACCAGCTTATCGCATACCACACTCCCAACGTACACTTGCAAATCAGTATGTCGATGAAATGTTAAAGCTTGGAATTATTGAGCCTTCAGTTTCTCCGTGGAACGCTCCCCTTTTCTTTGTGCCCAAGAGAAATGGAGAAATGCGTGCGGTAGTAGATTACCGTAAACTAAATAATCACACAATCCCTGACAGATTTCCCATGCCATTGCTAAGTGATGTGCTACAGAATATTGGTCCTGAGAATAATATATTCTCGACCATCGATCTCCTAAACGGATACTATCAGATTCCGGTATCTCAGGAGTCACGTAAATACACTGCCTTTTCAACAAACAGAGGCCATTATCAATATACAAGAATGCCAATGGGACTGAGGACAGCCCCCGGTACGTTCCAGCGTCTTATGAATTACGTATTGTCCGGAATTTTAGGACAAGGAATATTTGTTTATCTTGACGATATTATTATCGCAACGAAGAATATTAAGGATCATCTCAGGAAATTAGACTTACTCTTACAAAAGCTTAGTGATGCTGGATTAAAAATTAAACTTTCTAAATGCAAATTTTGCTTTAAGGAAATAAATTTCTTAGGCCACAAATTAAGTTCTGATGGTATTCACACCACTGATGACAAAATACAGGCAGTGAGAGATTTTCCTGAACCCACTACGACTGACGAAGTTAGACAATTTTTAGGTCTGGCTGGGTACTATAGGTCCTTCGTACCACAGTTCTCTCATATAGCCTTCCCTCTATTCCAACTACTCAAAAAAGATGCTGTATTCCAATGGGAAGAAGAACAAAAAAGGGCATTTAACAATCTAAAAATTAAACTAACGAATGCACCTTGTTTAGCATATCCAGATTACACGAAATCATTTCTTATTTGTACAGACGCATCAGTTAAAGGATTAGGGGCTGTACTGATGCAGGAAGATAAAAGAGGAAAGAATCAACCAATTGCATTTGCCAGCAGACAAACAAGAGGTGCGGAGAAAAATTATAGCACTACAGACTTAGAGGCACTTGCAGTGATTTTTGCATTACAAAAGTTTCGAGATTTGGTATATGGTTACGAAATCCACTTATTCACCGACCATAAACCACTGGTGGGTATGTTTAAAGAAAAACTCCTTTCTGGGAGGAGAGCAAGATGGAAATGTACAGTTGAAAACTACAATGTACAAATACATTATATACAAGGTAAAATGAATATAGTAGCTGACGCATTATCTAGGAACCCGAACACAATTCAGGTTGCGGCGTTAGATCTCAAAGGAAATATCCCAAACCACGAGGATATCGCAAAGGCACAAAGACTTGACCCAGTATGGTCAAAAGTAATATACAAGTTAGAAAGTGGAGATGACATACAATTACCCAAACTGCATGTCCCACTTGAACAATTCACAATGGTCAATAATACATTATACAAAATTAACTCTAAACAACCAAAACGCCAAAGAAATACTAACCAGTTGGTAGTACCTAATGACATGATACCCCAAGTATTACGAATGATACACGACAGCCCACATGCAGGACACCCTGGAAAGGATAAGACATTCAACCAAGCCCAGCTATTATATTACTGGCCTTCATTACGAAGAGATATACACAATCATATAGACAGATGCGAATCATGTGCGAAACACAAAGGATACCCAATCACACCTGCACCGATGGGTAATTACCCAGTACCACATCAACCATGGGACGTTGTCGCTGTTGATTTACTCAAGATGCCATTATCATACAATAATAACCTATACTTATTCGTAGCAACGGATCATTTTTCCCGTTATGTCATTTTAGCTCCAATTAAAGATAAGACAGCAGAGACAGTAGCAAAGGCAATAACAGATAATGTAATATGTCGCTTTACTACCCCAAAGGTATTAATAAGTGATAATGGAGGAGAATTTAATTCTGAGATCTTACAAGAAATATGTAAACAATACAACATTAAAAAGGTTAACGTTTTGGCCTATCACCCAGCATCGAATGGGTTGGTAGAGAGACAAAATAAAAAGGTATTAGATGTGCTACGACACATTCTCAGTGAAAATTATGCAAGCTGGGATGATTGGATTCCCAGAGTAGAGGCCTCCATTAATGGGTCTATAAATAAATCCATTGGTGACACACCACATTTCATTATATATGGCACAGATAAAAAATTACCATATGAGCTCCTAGAAGGTGACAGCATGCCTATATACAATTACGATGATTACTCTAAACTCCGTTTACGTGAATTCCAGGACATTCACAAAAGAGTGCAAAAACAATTAACGATGTCCAAGGAAGAAATGACGGAGGCATTTAACAAAAAGGCAAAAGATTCACCTATCAGCTTAGGAGACATTGTTTACGGAGTCATTCATACGAGAGACAATAAATTATCCCCTAAATTTGAGGGCCCATACAGAGTAATTAACATAAAGGCAAACAAAGTTTTAATTAAGTCACTTTCAAGTGGCGAGGAAAAACAAGTTCATATTGACCATTTAAAACGAGTTTCAAGGGAATTATCACATAATTATTCAGCCTCGGATACAACCGAACAGGTGAACGTACCTCAAGAAACCAAGCAAGAACACAACAATGATTACAAAAAGAAATTAAGGTCATATACCAAACAATCGAACATAGGTGCAACTATTCCAATGAAATCTACAGTACATCATTTACGAGAATTAAATATCGATTTAAACTCCTTCTATAAATGAAATAACAGCCAACCGTAACGCACATCATCACTATCATCAACCACAGCTTTATAGGAAATTAATAGATTTTTTTTTCGGTAGGTTACGATGAAGGGACTTATGCTATGGATTCTCCTATACATAGTAAGAGGATATGCGCACCTAGACCCCAAGCATATAGTACGACAAGGATGCCTCATAGCTCCAACGGCCACGACTACAATCGTCAAGGATGTCATGAGTACTGAAATAAGTCTAGATTACTTGTATGACTTACCTACTTATATAGAAAGACTTGCGACGCCGATGCGAACTCTGGACTTCAAGATAGGGAATTATGTTTCACAATCACATATCACCAAGGAAGTGGATGAAATGGTGAAGTTAGCGAAATGGAAACTAGAACAGGCGAAGTCAACTATGCTCGTCATGATCCAAGATCTCCCATCTTCTGGAACAGAGGTGCTGAGCGACAGGAACAACATCACACGTACTCGCCAAAAGCGCGGTTTGTTCGATCTGGGCGGCGCAATTCTTGGGAACATCTTTGTATTGGCTACAGAGGATGACCTTAAAGAAATAAACAAAAAATTTAATAAGATAGCTCAGGTACTAACATACCAAGATAAATTCATCACAGGACAGAACTCAGCAATGAAAACAATTGTGAAAAATCTGAAACAAGCAGAAAACGTAGCTCTCGAGAGTATAGATAAAATAAATAACTTGGAGGGTAACGTTACCCTTTTCCAGCACTTCTCCATCATCACAGAACATATTGACACGATTCTACTACAATTAGAGAACACTAGAGATCATTTCAGGGCACTTATGCAAGGAATTTCGAATGCTGGTGATGGCAAGATCACAAATGACTTACTCCCAGTTCATGAGCTACGTCAGATAGTTAGTCAAGGCATACATAAACATAAATTGAAGCCATTGTTCCGCAGTAGGGAATTTATGCAATATTACCCGTACTTGGAAGCAACACTAACACCAACATCAGTGATAGTTCATGTACCATTCATCACGGAAGACCTGTTCACAGTATACCAAATACACCCCTTCCCCTATAGAAACAACAACACTTTAGTCATCATCAACATCAACACAGACACCGAACTCATCATGGTCTCCAAGAGACGAGACACTGTCACTTTCGCAAGTGAGTCAACGATTGAGCGAAAGTGCCGCACATCCTTACATGCTGTTCATCTTTGTCCTGCGTACATTTTCACGTTTCAGCCTACTGATACGGTCCCTTGTGAAATGGCTATCATCAGCAATAACAATATTCATCATCATTGCAACTTCACTTTTGCTCCAGATAAACTTGTACACCATCAACGCATTGGACACTCGCAGTTTTTTTATTTCCCTCATAACACATCAGTTTACATAGTCTGTCCAGATATACCACCATCTCATACATCGGCCTCAGGATTATACATAGCACCAGACTACTGTGCGGTATTTACACCATCCATGTCTACTTTTTCCACCATCAATCACTACGCCATTATCAACCATACACACATACATTTCCACCCACTGCCTGATATGGACTTAAACATGAGCACAAGTATTAAGCTGACTTCACCTAAGTTTGAAACTATGCAGCTGATCAATGAAACAATGAAGCCCTGGGAAGATTTGAGTTTGAGTATGTTCAACCCATATTATGTGTATAGCCAAGCACCTTCTGTCTTCATAATTATCTGCATTGTGGTTGCAGTATTGCTGTTGGCCATGCACAGAATGCATGCAAGAATTGCTAATTTGGAGTCATTGTTTAGTGGGGGGAGAGTTAACATCACAGTTAACCACCCTGAATGAAGTGTATATATTTTGTATATAGTATTAATTATATATAAAAAAAAAAAAAAAATAATAATAATAATAATAATAACACAAAGAAGAATGACCCATATATGACAAACCAGTACCATTATCTTTGAATGAAATATTAATAACTCTTACAATAATCTTAATTTTAAACTATTTTTATTCTTGCATGTATGCATTTCACTATAATAACCCAAGTACATACTGTATTACAGTTAA
Organism: Coenobita brevimanus; assembly: GCF_032717465.1. Lineage (NCBI taxonomy): Eukaryota > Metazoa > Arthropoda > Malacostraca > Decapoda > Coenobitidae > Coenobita > Coenobita brevimanus. The sequence continues at coordinate 13,282,129 of NC_137059.1, forward strand.
ATAATTTACTTTAATGCATTTATTCCAATATGTATTCAACTTATTTAAAATGTAATATTACTGAATAATCACTATTTACTATGAATAATATATGTATACAATATTCATACAATTATGTTACTTTACAATATTATGTATTTCACTTAATTAGCTTATAAGTTCATTATAATGTGTATGTAGTATGTATTAATATATTATAACTATTAAATGTCGATGGTACGTCATTTTCGCGCGGCCGAGCAAATATAGGACTACATAATAGATAGATAGATAAATAGATAGATAGAGAGACAGATAGAAGCAGGAAGTCAAATGATGAGAAGGTGTTGTGTTTGCGAGAAGCGAGCAGCGCTAAACGCTTACACGGAGGAAAGCTGACGACAGCGGCCAGTAAGGAGATGATTCAGTTAGCTGTCAGCAGTCCTCTCGTGAGAAAGTTCTGTTGCCATGAGGAAGATACGTGACACACACACCCTACTACACGAGATGTTAGGAAAGAGAGTTTAGAAGGAGACAAGCGACCCTAGAGAGAGGTCGAGACGGAGATTAGCTTTAGAACAGAGAGAGAGAGAGAGATAGCGAGACAGGGAGGTAGCTACCCAGGACTTATACTATTATACCTGTTTAATATTTCCAAGACAAATAAAAATAGTCCCATACTATTCTTTACCTCTCCCGTCACTACATGACATCTGGTGGGGAAACTACTACAAGATATAAAAGCCGCTCGACCACAAGTCTAAAATATACTTCTCTACAAGTAACTACAAAGTCTTTATGACATGAGGGGGGTCGTGGTGATGTTCGCAATCTGCACTACCACAATGTATGTGGGGAGGAAGGTGGGGGGCAGGAGGCAGGCCGAGAGTGGTCCAGGTGGCAGGTCAGGGGAGAATAGGATGGATGTTCCTGTTGGCCTGTTCAGTGGGAGCCATGCTTCATGATGAGGGGGAATTGTTACGGTGGTGGTGGTGGTGGCAGGGAAGGTGAGGGGGGGAAGGTCAGAAGGGAGGAGAGATGGGGAAGTGGGTGAGGGGCAGGACTAGGGAGAATGATGGGGGAGGCAGGGCAGCTCTGCAAGTGCACACCACCCTGGGGGGGTCTGGGAGGGGGGGAGAGGTTGGGGGTTTCTGGAACTGGAGCTGTCTCTTGTGGCAATCGATGGTGGCTTGTAACTTTTGCAGCAGATCCAGTCCCAGGTATCCATCATAATTACAACAGGAGGAGTCGAAAACTATGAACTTGTGTTGCGTTGACGCTTGCTAGTGGGTGTCGGTGAGTAGGGCCTGGGTTTCCCCACGGATGGGTAGGGGGCCATTCCCTGCGTCTATGAGATTGGTTGACTTAGGGAAAAGCGGGCCAAAAGCCGACTTATGACAGGAGTAGAAATGGCTATAGATTTGGCCGCTCCCATGTCGACCAGAAGCCTCGCTTTTACCCTGTTCAGCCTCATCTTGTCATAGACTGGAGGGTGGTATCTGAGAGAGGTGGCCCCTGCCACCATGGGGAGGTGCGGGGGCAGTCCTAAAAATCCAGCTGCTTTTGGTTTTCTTCCTCCTCCGGCTCCATTTCCTCAGGGTTGGTTTCTCCTGTGGGTGCGGGTTCGTCCTCGGGGCCCTTGTTTTCTAAGGAAGACACCTTGCGTTGTCCAGGGGTGGTTAGTTTGCACCTGGCAGCTTTGAGCTGTTCACGGCTGTCGTGCAACAGGCATCGGTAACTGCACGTGGAGAACTCCCAGGGATTGATTGAGATAAGGTTCTGGTTCTCCTTGTGACTGGGGCACTTGCTTGTAGGGTGGGCCCTGGGTAAACTGGGTGCAGGTGTTGGGCTGGTCTGGGGTAGCGGTGGTTGGGGTTTGTCGTGCGGTGTGGGTTTATTCGTGGAGAATTTACTGACCACGTTAATTTGTTGAGGGGCGGAGCGGGAGGATGAGAACCGTCGTATCAGCTGGATGTCTCAGTCGAGGTCTCCCGTCGGGTCGTGAATCGTGAAATGTTCTTTGACCATGCTGGGTAGGACTCTAAGGAGTGTGTTGGAAATATGTTGTTCCTGGGTTTCATCATCTGCTTCCTGGTAAGCGACGGTGATGAGTCACCTGGCCTGGATCAGAATGTCGTCCAGGTTACTGTCGTATGCTAGGCTTTTCAATTGGGATAGTGCTACTACCTTTCTGAATGAGGATGTGATAGCTTGGATTAATAATTTTGTAAAGTTTGCCCATGTGAGTTCAGGGACGACTTTTGGTGCAATAATGGCTGCAGCTTTGCCCAGTAGTGGCAATGTCATCTTCGAACCCGATATCCAGCAATGGCTTGATTATTGCTAGATATGTGTGGATGTCGTACTGTTTGTGGTCGAATTTGGGCAATTGTACTTAAGGTTTTGTAGCGATTTTGACTGATTTCCCTGTTGGTCCTCTCTGTATATACCCTGGTCAAGAACCACCACTGTCCACCAGTGTTATGCCAGGTGTTTAAGGGGCGGCTTCCCGTCCCTAGAATGCCTAGAGTTCACTGGGTTCCCTTTCTGGACTGGAGCTTAGACAAACAAGAGAGGGCCAGTGCATAAAAACACAGGGCAACAACCTTACATGGATATTGACAAATTCAACTGCTGTGGAACAGGTAGACAATCTTACACAATCTCATAGGCAAAAATCAATACATAGGATAGTATTAGTGGGCAGAGTATCACACAGGATACTAGGTGTACACGAATCTAAGTCTGGTTCAGGAGGGCAAAGGCACTATTACACAGTCTGTGGTGAGGAGGCACTGTTGTGAGGCATTCACTGTTCTGACACTAAGTTTATAGACAGAGCACAGGGGCGGGGGGGAGGTTACTGACTCTGCACAAGGGAAGGGAGTAATTGATAGCACTATGTTAACCCGCCCCATCCCAACGTTTTCTGGGCAGTGGTATGCCCCAGTCCCGACATTTTTGGACTTTTTTTTTTTTTTGGCTCAAACATCCGCTATTGGTGAGAAACATCGAAAATTCATAGAGAAATCGCTCACCTGAGGTTTAAAATACTCGATCTAGGTACGAGTACCTCCTTACCTGATTGGGTTTTCTAACAGGCTGGCACCAAAGAAAACGAGTTCTATATGAGGGTAACAATTTTATCCACTCATAAACAGTATTTATTTATTTACTTGGTACGAATTTATATGTAGTACAAGAGTATATTGGTTTTCAAACAGTAATATAGGAATTATAAGCATTGTTTCACTCACTAACTCATCACCATTCATGACCTTTTTTTCCCACATTACCTGATCATCATTTCTGACTGTTTCTTCCTCTAATGCAATGTAAAATTTGTCCACATTGTCATCGATTGGGGAATCACTCTGGCCCTGAATGTCTTTATTGGCCAGGTCACTAGTAACAGGTGAATTGCCGAGACAATGGCGTGCAGGGGGGAGGGGAGAGGTTATGCGGTGTAAGGCATTGTCCCTGCTTGGCATCTTGTAGAGGAATAGAGGAAGGTGTCCCATGCTACGTGCCAAAAATCACTCACGAAATCACTCGCGAAAATTGAAAATTGTGCAAATTAGGGACCTTGCAATGTTGCCGCATTAATTCACGTCTCTGGGATATGAGTGCACATCATGTGAGGACGTGAATTCACGTCTCTGGGACGCGGCGGGTTAAAGGTGCCATTACAGAGGGGCGAGTGGGGTGTCACTGTCTGTAATATTCACTGCCTGTACTTTTGTACTTATGATCTTACATTCATTCTTGGCCTCACTGTACACTTGTAGCTTGATTTCACTGGGGCGCCTGTTCTTTTACACTCACTGGTCTCGGTCTTTTCTGGACCTCACTGTACACTGGTATCATGGTAAACTCACTCTAATGCCTTAAGTGCCGGCCTCACTGTTCACACTAAATTCACTGTGTTTAGGTGGACTTTGTTTCACTGAGGGAAGGGGAAGTCCAGGGCTTATAACTCTCGGCCTGATATAGGCAGAGCCCTTTTGGGAGTCCCTTCACCCCGTGGCCATGGGACCACCTTCAGGGGCTTTGTCTCTTGGCTGGGGCTCGGGCTGTGTGTGGCGAAGGGCCTCTCACTGTCGGGGCTGAGGACTGGGGTGTGGCCCTCAAGACTGAGGCCATACAGGTGTTGGAGGCGTTCACTCAGGTGCCTGGTGGAGGATGGGCGTCGCCTTCATCGGGGTGGGGATTGGGCCCACCCGGGGATCCAGGGGACATCCTCGGAGTGGGCTTCTGCTGGAAACACCACCGTCAGGGCTGGGCTGTGGCGTTGTTCCCTGCCGGAGTCCGGCAGGTAGGTGCCCTCTTCCTCCAAACGGAGGGAGAACAACCCCGGGGACAGTACATGGCCTCTCCCCCAGCCTTCGGGACATTGGTCCTCCTGCTGGAGGTTGCCTCAGTCTGGGTGGACAGGAGGGTAATCTGCGCTCTTGTTTGGGCAGGACTGAGCACAGCTCACCGTCTCATTGTGGGGTCACAGGGGGCAAGGGACTTTGGCGTCTCTCCCCTGTGTGGCTACCAGCCGTCATTAGGTTCCCTTGGGCAACAGATGGAGGGCGGTTACAGGCCGTCCCTTTGCTGTCGGCGTAGCTACAGGCCATTGCTGGGGCCCATCTCCCTGACGGGAATGCAGGCAAAATGCAGCTACCAGCCGTCACTGAAGTCCTGTGAGGAGGGCGACGTGCAGGAGAGGAGTGGCTACAGGCTGTCTCCTCCCTATGAACACGGCTACAGGTCGTCGCCAATGTCGTGCCCTCCGAGGCAACTGCAGAAGGAGAGGGGACATACCGGTCTCTCTCTAAAGAGGCTGCAGGGTGTCACTGGTCTCTGCAGGGGGTGTGAGCAGCACTGGGTGGAGCAGCTACTGGCCGTCTCCTAATTAGTGGCCCGGCTACAGGCCATGGCCTTTTTTTGTGAGTGTCTACAGGCCATCTCTGGTGCCCGCCTACAGGCCGTGGCCCTTTTTTGGTGAGCAGCTACAGGCCGTCTCATTAGTCTCTGAGTGTCTACAGGCCGTCTCAGGTAAAGAACGGGTACCAGCCATTGCTGGGATGCTACTGTGAACTGTTAGGCCAGTTCCACCCTGATCCTGTCGGTGGTCAGCTTGCCCGGAAGGTAGTATACTTTGACTAAGGTGGTGGCGGCAGGCGAGTCCCGGGAAATAGGGGCGCACGGCCAGGGTGAACTTATGATTATATTGTCTGGGTGCATTCTGCACGCCGTCTAGCCCTCCGTATCCTCCTCCTGGGGATGTGGTGGCGGCCTGCACTGCCACAGCCGGCATTTTAGAAGGAAAGAAGGAAAGTAGTGAGGAAAGGACAGTCACCCCAGAGCAGCACTACATTCTCAATAAAACTTCGAAATTTTTGTCTTTGGGAGTTACGAAGGATTTATATAATTTATATATTGAGAAAGAGAGAGAGAGAGAGAGAGAGAGAGAGAGAGAGAGAGAGAGAGAGAGAAAACAAAATCTGGACGGGAATCACAAATGCATTTTTTTTTCTTTTAAATAACAGAACGGAGGAAGGAAAAACAAATGGGGGAAAAAAAAATAATCCATACACCAGACTACTGGTATCCTCCATTCATAAAATATCTGTAACAGTTAGACTTGAACAGTTGTGGGTTGAAATTTGGAGGAAAACAACTCTGGGGAAGCAAGTTCCAGAGAGATGCAGTTCGGGGAATGAAAGAATTCTGATAGGAAGCAGTTCTGCAATATGGTTGCGTGACATTCCAGTCATGAGCGCTACCAGATGCCCGTGTGGCACGAGGGAAGGCATGGAGAGGCGGCACCATGGACGCAACCTCGTCTGAGCACTTGCCAAAAAAATATCTGTAAAATAATGCAAGGGAGGCAACATTCCTTCTTACTTGCAGGGGAGGTAGTTTATATGTAATGGCAGGGTTGTTAATGATTCTAACAACTTTATTCTGAATTTTGTCCAGTTATCTCAATGCAACCTCTCCACAACCATTCCACAAGGGTGAGCAATATTCAAGCTGAGAGCGCACATGACTCTTATAAATTATAGCTAACTGCTCATCGGCGAAGAAGTTACGGACTCTGTACAATAATCCAAGTTTCTTTGAGACGGCCTTAGCAAATGATCTGATATGAGAGGTCCAGCTGAGGGCACTGTTAAGTGAGACACCAAGAATTTCAATACTTTTGGAGATGGGAATATTAGTAGTACTGAAGGTAATGTACGAATCTGGCAATATCTGTCTATTAGTAAACTGTATATATTTAGTTTTACTAGCATTAAAAGAGACAAGGTTGTTTTGTCCCCATTCACTGATTGTAGCTAGATCTTGATTTATGGAGATGGCTGTACTAAGTTGAGAGGTAGAGATATTAGACTTTGTAAATGGATGTCTGAGTGTGAATGAACTATGTAGTGTTGAGTCATCTGCATATGAGTGAACGGGATTGTGAGTGACAGATAAGAGCTCATTAATATGAACCAGAAATAGGGTTGGTGCCAGAACTGATCCCTGCGGCACGCCGGCGTTAATTGAGTGGAAATTCGAATATACATCATCTACTTTTACTCTTATTTTCCTGTCACTAAGATAAGAAGAAATCAAAGGAACAAAAGACGTTAGTCCATAGCAAGGGAGTTTGGACAGCAGGGAACGGTGCCATACTCTGTCGAAAGCTTTAGAGATATCAAGAGCTACTGCATGAGTTTCTCCAAAAAGATCAATTGATTGATGGATGGTATGAGTTAAGAGATTGAGTATGTCAATGGTGGATCTTTCGTGGCGAAAACCATATTGTCTATCACTAATTAAGTTGTTGGATTCAAGATGTTTAACAATATGCTTATTAATCAAAGTTTCAAATACCTTACCAAGAGAAGATGTGACAGCTATTGGTCTGTAATTGGAGGGGTCAGACGAACTTCCTTTCTTCGGAACTGGGTGGATATTGGCTTCTTTCCATGAATTTGGGAATAAAGAAGTACATATGCATAGTCTGAATAATTTGGCTAGGACAGAGGCAAGTTCAGGGGAACACATTTTCAAAACAATTGGAGGAATTCCATCTGGGCCTGGAGCTTTGTTGGTAGGTAAATTGTCTAGGATGGATTTTACGAATCTTGTCTGTATTTTAAGTGGGGCAATTTCGGGAGAATCAAGTTCCAGTACTGAGACATTCTGGCTGGTATCATCTATGGTAGAGTTTCTTGCAAAGGTACTAGCAAAGATATTTGCTTTCCCACGTGGGTCATTTGTAATATTGCCATCTGAAGATTTTAGTGGGGGAATGGAAGATGACTTGTTAAAGTTATTATTGAAAGAATTAAGAGTCATTAGGGTTGTTAAGTAGTTTTGATGCTTGCTTTTGAAGAAAGTTTGATTTAGATAGATTTAATACAGCTTTTGCATGATTTCTAGCAATTTTAAATTGGGAGAGTGATTCAGATGTTTTTGATTTTAAGTAAGAGTTATATGCTAATGACTTTTGGGTTGTTGCTCTGGCACAATTGCCATCAAACCATTTTGGAGAGTTTGATCTTTTAGTGAACTGTTGACTTGGTATGAATAAATCCATACCAGCTAGTATTAAGTCGCAAATGTGGGACTGCGTAGTATTGGGATCACTAGAGAAGAAAGACTGCCATGGAACATCAGCAAGATAATTTCTAAATCCATCCTAGTCTGCCCTGTCAAAGTGCCATCGGGTCACCCTGACAGGTTTGGAATGGGGAGGTGTAGGAGGGTTAACTAATGAGGCTTTGATGAGATTGTGGTCAGAGGATCCAAGTGGTGACAGTACCTCTATCCTGTATTGATCTGGATTATTTGTCAAGAATAAATCCAAGAGATGGGCATTATGGTCAGGATTATCAGGTATTCTGGTTGGTTGCTTTACCAACTGGGTGAGATTAAACGATTCTGCAAACAGCTCGCATTCTAGACCAGCATCGTCAGTCCGGGCAGAATGCAATAACCATTCAACATTGTGCATGTTAAAATCACCCAAAATGTAATGATGGTTTTGATATACGGGAAGGACCCGTGCGACGAAATACCGAATCAGAGGCCATTTACCGAATTGGCACTTTTAATTGGAAAATATTGTCATTTTTTTGACCGTATAAGTTGATGCATATCTAATTATCGGAAATCCGGCCAAAATTTTGTTTCAGTTAACTACTAACTCTTCGTTAGTCAGGTGCGGTGTTTTGGCACCCCAAATTTTTTTAAAAGTTCATGTTCCCAGCCGGTATTTCGAATATTTCTCTCCGTTCCAGTACTCTCCTGATTCAATAAGGGGAGGAAGCATGTGGATTGGTTTAGTCCTGCCTCTGCTTTAGTGAGAGGAAGGGGCACTCCCCCCCCCCCTGGGGTGTCCAGTCACCCCATCAAACTAACCATTTAGATCATACTGTGATATAGATTGTTATTTTTATCTTATTTTTGCATATTGTTTATCATTATACTGATTTTAAAAATCACAAAATGTATTTTCCTGTGCGTGTTTACCTGACAAATGGGGTATGAGTCCATTTGTTAATGTTTTACTGATATTGTAATGTATTGTACTTTATTATTATAAATTAAAAAACACCACCTACAAGGAATTCAGTCTTTTCATTAGTGATTGCAGAGATACACTCTAGCTGCAGTATGACTATATTTTACATGTTAGTAACACTACATATATTTTTGTATTGAGGTTTTGTAACACCCCTCTGGACTAACCACGTTTGAATACCCCACAGGACTAACGAAGGGTTAATCTAAAAATCGGGATTTAGAGAATAAACATAAAGTTAGCAGAAGTGTTTCATCTTCATTTCACCAACTCGCCTTGACAGACTTCTGTTTGGCATAAATATTAATTTAAAATGAAAATCAATGTATCTGCAGCCATATTTTTACACATTATTCAATATGTTGGTTATTATCCGTAATATGCCTGGTATAGTTACAGAGGGCATCACAACACCCCCAGGAGGAGCCTACGGAGGGGCAGACAGAGTGCGGCCCGACTCCAAGCGACAGGGACGTAAGTCCGCCCAGGCCGTGCACCCCTATGAGCTGGAACTCGCCCGCCACCACCATAGCAGGAAACAGAGACTACCTTGCTTGCGAGCTGACCCTCCAAGCAGCACCCCAGTGAAGGCCAATAGCTGCACTCATTGTGAGACAGCCTGTAGCCGCTCAGACCTTCAGGAGACGGCCTGTAGCTGCTTGGAAGGCTTCCCAGAGACAGCCTGCAGCCTTTCTGCCCTCAGGAGATGGCCTGTAGCCTATCTCCTTAAGAGCCACAGCCTGTAGCTGGTTTCAGGTGATGGCTGGTAGCCACGCCCTTAAGAGACCACGGCCCATAGCCGGGTCACATGGCAGGAGACGGCCGGTAGCCGCTCCGCCATCAGGTGCTACTATACTCCCCTGCAGGAACCAGCGATGGCCAGTAGCCACACTGGGGAAAGAAGGGTACGTCCCCTCTCCTCCTGTCATTGCCTCAGAGGACAAGACACAGGCGATGGCCGGTAGCCGCGCCCGTTGGCAGGAGACGGCCTGTAGCTGCTCCTTGTCAGCACGTCGTCCTCCATATGGGGCTCAGGCGACGTCCGGTAGCTGCGCCGACAGGCAAGTGAGGCCAGTAGCCGCACTTTGCCTGTATCCCCGTCAGGGAGTCAGGCCCAGGCGACGGCCATTAGCTGTGCCTACGACGATGGGACGGCCTGCAGCCACCCTCGTTTTGTTGCCCACGGGAACCCAGTAACGGCCGGCAGCCACGCTGGGGAGGAGCACCAAAGCACCTCGTCCCCTGTGACTCCACTATGAGAGGACGTTCTGCCATCAGACCTGCCGACCGGTGGGGGCACAGACGACTCTACTGTCCACCACCAGCAAGGCAACCTTCAGGAGGAAGGCCTCAGCCCTGAGGATCCGTGGAGAGGCCTTGTGCTATCCCCAGCCAGCTCCAGAGGGACCCTACCTGACGGACTCTGATGGAGGTCAACACCACAGCCCACTCCTGACAGTGTCCCTGATGGCCAGAGACCACAGCCAACGGGCCCCCAAGGCCGCCCCCCGGACCCCCAGGTGAGACCTCTCCCACCCCGATGCAGACAACATTCGTCCTCCATCACGCGCCTGAGTGAGCACTTCAGGAAACTCCTCAGCCCCAGTCCTGAGGGCTGGACCCTAGTTCCCAGCCCCGACAGTGCAGGGCCCTTCGTTGCACGTAGCCCCGGACGAGAGAGGACGTCTCTACAAGTGATCCCGTGGCTGCGGGACATGGAGGCCCCTGGTGGAACTCAGCCCCCATCAGGAGCCGGGCTGTGAGCTCCCCTGCCGCCCTCCATCAATGCTGCCACCCTACCCAGCCCCGACAGTGAGTGAGAGTGGAAGTGCAGTGACAGTGAAACAGTGACCCAGGTATCGGGCAGTGTGTTAAGATATTAGAGGGAAACTAAGCTCAAGTTCTATCTGTGCTATAGTGCCGGTAGTGTAGACCAACAGTGAAATAGTGACAGAACGAGAGTAGCCGAGCACTGATTACAGTAAGCTGAGTGAGTGTGTATCTCGGCCCTAGTAATATAATTTTTCTGCGACATAAGACCTAGAGGCAAGCCGCCTATTCTAAACACAGTGTAAAAGTCCCTCAAAGCGATAGTGACTGATTCCCCTGCCCGACACCGTAAGTGCTGTTTATCATGCTATCCTCTTTTATCCAAAACTATTGTCCAAGCAGTATTCTGCGAGATACTACTACTCCTGATCTCAGTGTATGTTATATGATTGTCTAAATTCCTGCTTGTGACATCTACCTGTTCCACATTAAAATTTACCAATAGACGTGTAAGGTTGTTGCCCTTAGTTTTTGTGCTCTGTCTCTCTTAGTCTCCTAAGCTCCGGTCTACAAAGAGAACCCTGCTGCAGAATTGGCGTTCAAGAGACGGGAAGCCGACACTTAAACACCTAGCATAACAATCAGTATTTATTATCCAATATAAAACGTTTAGAATGTCTTGGGGGAGGTCTTGGCTATTGTGCAGAGTAGTTGTGCGATCTTTGGGCAACTTCTTTAGTGTCAGCAATAAATTCTGGCATTTAAGTTGATGCTCCTTGTGCTATTTACAGAGTTTATCTTACAAAAACTGTGCTTAGAGCAGGTAAAGAGAGCACACTTAGTGGTGGCTGTGAGACTAGTAGAAGAAAAACTCAATTTATTATGTCCTTTGGAGTCTCCAGAGACTTTCCTCACAACGCCTTATGTCCTCTCTCTCTCTCTCTCTCTCTCTCTCTCTCTCTCTCTCTCAATTCGAGGTGTATATATATATATATATATATATATATATATATATATATATATATATATATTGTTACGGAACAGAGAGAGATAATGAACACTTCAAGTGAGAATACTAATATCACTACTGTCCCGCAAAATTCCAGGTTCAAAACAAAAGTCTTAGGTAAAATTACAAGTTAAAGTTTAATGCTCAAACTAACAACTAAACATTCAGGACTCATAAGGATAATGTAATGGCAAAACAGGTTACATATATGGTTAACTGCAATAGCCTCTATTAACACGAATTTGGCAAGTACAAATTTATCTAAGTCATCCCTGATAAAATGAGTAAGCCGGATAATGCTCAGTTACAGCAAGATATAATATTATTACAGATACAAAATATTAATATTACTGGCTGACAACAAAAACTTTACATGAATCATAAAAACCTTACCAGGCCCACGAATTAATGCCTTAAGCTATACAGTACAAGAAAAATGGTAATAACACTTATACTCAAATTATACAGCAGGTAGATGGCTGGAGACTTCCTGAGCACTCACAAAAATAATAGTATACTGTACAGGGGAGGACAGAGATGTGAACAGAATAAGGAGTAGATCTAAGTGGCAACTAATGCAGAGACTGAGCTCATTATATAGGGGGCCGGCAGAGCTTGATTCAACTTGCAAGAAGGACGCGCAAATTGAGGGCACAGAGGACGAAGAGTTGACACTCCTGCTCTGAACAACAGAAAGAACAACTTTACTATAAAGGGGAGAAGGGAGGAGTGAGGTAGAACACGCAAGCCTGGTCATTATAGAAGCCATGAGGCGAATCGTGATCAAACATGCAGCATACTGTACATTAGAATTATACAAAGGATGATGAAATCATAGGCTATGTAACACCTCCCCACAAAGAAAAAGAAATTTATAAAGGAAATTTCTTATTACTCTAAAACAATCTGTCTAAAGTCTAGATAAGTAATCTGCAATAACATTTTCTTTCCCCTTGACATGTTGTATGTCTAATGAATACTCCTGAAGAAGTAGACTCCATCTTGTCAATCTCTGATTTTTATCTTTAAACTTACTAAGGAATTTCAGTGGGTTATGATAGGTATAAATGACTATGGGGTCAAAACCAGAACACAAATAAAATGAAAAATGCTGTAAACCCAAAACCAAGGCCAAAAGCTCTTTTTCAATAGTTGAGTAGTTCTTTTGAGATGGAGTGAACTTCTTACTGTAATAAGATACAGGGTGTTCAATACCCTGATCATCCTCTTGCAGCAAAACTGCCCCAGCTCCTGTATCACTTGCGTCAACAGCCATCTTAAAAGGATTAGCAAAATTTGGAGTAGCGAGCACTGACAGACTTAATAGGATAGCTTTAAGTTTACTGAAAGAGGATTCACAGTTATCGGTCCAGACAAATTTAACTCCCTTTTTCAGTAGCTCTGTAAGTGGTGATACAAGAATTAAAAAGTTAAGAACAAATCTCCTGTAATAACCTACCATTCCCAAAAATCTTTGTAGCTCTTTCCTACTTTTAGGTTTGGGAAGATCACTCATAACCTGAACCTTAGCTCCTGGTGGTGCAACGTGTCCATCACCAATTATGTACCCAAGGTACTGAACTTTAGCTTGACCAAACTCAAACTTTGATAAATTAGCTACAAGATTAGCCTGAACCAAACGCTCAAGAAATTTACTGACATGGCACAGGTGATCTTTCCAATTGTCACTGAAGATTAATACATCATGAATATAAACAACACACCCTGCCAAACCTTCTGTTACAACATTCATGAGCTTCTGAAATGTTGCTGGTGCATTCTTCATACCATATGGCATTACAGAACATGCAAAAGTCTTTCCTAGTGTTACAAAACATGAGATCTCCCTAGCACGTTCAGTCATAGGTACTTGCCGGTATCCCTTTAAAAATCAAACTTACTTATGTACCTAGTCTTTCCGATCTTGTCTATGCAATCTTCCACGCGAGGGAGAGGGTAAGTGTCTGTTTTGGTTATCTGATTAACACGTCTGTAGTCGATGCAAAGCCGCTGTGATCCCCCCTGGCTTAGGGACTAGAGTGACAGGAGAACTCCACTCGCTCTGACAGGGCTCCATCATCTTGTAGTCCAACAGGTAGCCAAGCTCCTTCTGGATGAGAGGAACTTTCACTGGGTTCACACGGTAAGGAGGCAGTTTAATTGGCTTTGCGTCTCCAACATCGACATCATGCATCAACACAGTGGTTCTTCCTGGAGTGGCATGGAACACTTGCGGGTACTCCTGCAGTAATGCCGAAAACTCCTGCCTTTCCTCGGGAGCTAGATGAGAAAGCTTAGTCTGGAGATCATTCATGATATCAGGATTCTTCCCCAAACTATCACTCAGGCTCATACTGCATGGGAGAACTTCACTTGCAGACTTGGGTGGAACAGCTACAGTGCAGACTGGGTTATTTTCGTCCCGCCTGTGATATAACTTTAGCATGTTGATGTGACAAAGTTGCTTGTTCTTTCTACGATCTGGTGTGGCGATGACATAGTTGACATCACTGAGTTTCTTCTCCACGAAATAAGGACCATTAAACTTGGCTTGAAGAGGTTGCCCATGCACTGGTAGCAGAATCAAAATCTGATCTCCTGGCTGAAAGTGGCGGAACCTGGACTTCTTATCATACCAAGTCTTCATCTTCTCCTGAGCAGCTCCTAAATTCTCTCTCGTCAGCTGTAAAGCAGTGGACAGCCGTTCTTTGAACTTCATCACATACTCCAGCAGGTTGACGTCATCTTCCTCTGACAGCCAGCATTCCTTGAGTAGCTTAAGGGGTACTCTTACTTCATGACCAAACAGTAGTTCAAAGGGTGAGAAGCCCAGTGATTCATTTGGAGATTCTCTTGCGGCAAATACAACAAATGGAAGACCTTTATCCCAGTCTTTCTGATGTTCCAAACAGTATTTCCTGAGCATCGATTTGAGTGTTTGATGATATCTCTCCAACGCTCCTTGGGTCTGGGGATGGTAAGCTGAAGACGTGATCTGGGTAATGCCCAACTCTTTCAGAGACTGCTTGAAAACATTTGACATGAAATTACTTTCCCGGTCTGACTGTACCTCCTTGGGCAGACCAAACTTGGTGAAGAACCCTAGCATTTCCTTAACCACGTTCTTTGCTGAGATATTTTTAAGTGGAAGTGCTTCAGGATAACGAGTAGCCATATCAATCAGGGTCAACACATAAGAAAATCCTGAAGAAGTCTTAGGAAGAGGGCCCACAATGCCCACCAACACACGGGTGAATGGCGCCTCAAAAGGAGGAATGGGAACTAGAGGTGCAACCTTTTTGGTCTGATTACACTTCCCCACAACTTGACAGGTGTGACAAGACTTACAATACTAGGAAACATCTCTGAAGATACCTGGCCAGTAGAAGTGTTTCAAAATGCGTGCCACAGTCTTCCTCACTCCAAGGTGTCCTGCCAAACTGGACTCATGAGCCACTCTAATGATATCCTGCCTACAAACACGAGGGATGACAACTTGGTGTACAACCTCCCATTCACAGTCGGCTGATGCTGTTGAGGGTCTCCACTCTCTCATAAGTACTCCTGACTATATATAATAACAAGTAGAAGCACCGGCTGACTCTTCCTCACTGCAAGCAGAGTTAGCTAGACCTTTCAACTCAGGGTCAGCAACCTGCAACTCAACCAACTCTTGACGAGACAAATTATCAACCCTACGGGGTACTGCCTCATCTGGTGAGTGGTCCAAATTAGCAAGAAAAGTGTCAGCTAGGATAACATCATCATCATCATCATTATCCTCTAAGTCACCAGTAACTTTAGACTTAGCCCTAGTGACAGCACATGCAGAGAACACATCAGGGGCATCACAATCCTGGGTCACAGTCACTGGTTCACTAGACAACTGAGGAGGTGGACACACTTGACTTCCACCAATATCATTTCCAATAAGAAAGTTACACCTGACATTGGGAGTGTCTCAACTAACCCAACCATAACGGAACCATTAACAAAACCAGACTCTAAATTCACTCTGCACAGAGGGACAGAGAAGTATTCCCTACAGCTTGTAAGATTACAGTTTCATCAGAGGAACTAACATTAGAGCCTAGAACACTGGTCAGCATAAGGGATTGGCAAGCACCTGTATCACGATATATTTTAATCGATTTCCTGTCATTACTGTCCAGAGGACTGACAAAACCATCAGACAGGAAATTAGCACTTGAACTCTTGACAGTGTCACCCACGTTACTGCTCAAAAGAGGAGCTTCATCATTAGAATTTAATTCACCCCTGAGCAGGTTCAGTTAACTCGGTTAAAGAATTCTGGGAACTCTCAAGGTTGGACACTAGACCAATTGACTGAATATTTAAAGACTCCTTTTTGTTCACATCACGCTGTCTCCTGAAACATTTCTCCGTAGTATGACCAAGCTTACTACAATAAGTACATTTACTTTTCTGAAATCTAGAGGTGGAGCTGGTATTTACTTCCTGAGAAACATCATCTTTATTCTCTTTCCTGTTACCTGTACTCTGAGTAGAGGCAACGTACCTACTCTCAGCTTTCCTTTTATCTTTAGAATATCTCTTGTGAGTGAGAACATATTCATCAGCTAAAACTTTAGCATCAGACAAATTTTCTATTCTTTTCTCATCAAGATATAGGCTTACATCTTTATTAATAGACCTTTTGAAGTCCTCCAGCAAAATCATCTGCTTAAATTTATCAAAATCAGAATTTACATTCTTAGAATTTAACCACTGCTCTAACAGATCTTTAATTTTTGCGTACTCAACAATGGATTGCTTATCTTGCTTATAAGTTGTCCTAAATTTTACTCTATAGGCTTCAGGAACAAGCTCATAGGCCTTAAGAATCAAGCTCTTAACTACATCATAATTATCAGATTGATCATGAGGCAAAGATGCATAAGTTACTTGAGCTTTACCGGTGAGAACACTCTGAAGGAGTACTGGTCAATACTTTTTGGGCCAGTTAAAACCTGTAGCTACCCTCTCAAACAACTGAAAATACTTTGTTAAATCAAATTGATTAAAAGGAGGGACAAGTTTAACATTTTTAGCCACATCAAAATCATCAGAGCTAGATGATCCAATTCCACATTGTTTCATGCGATACTCATGGTCTGCATGAATCCTAGCAAGTTCAATTTGTGCCTGAGCCTGTGCCTGTGCCTCCTGAATACGAGCCTGAGACTCAGCCTCCTTAGCATTTGCCTGAAACTCAGCCTCCCTAGCACGAGCCTGAAACTCAGCCTCCTTAGCACGAGCCTCCTGCAGGGCTAGCTGTAACTTAGCTATTTCAATCTGCGTTTGCTCATCTGGAGGAGTTACATTAAACAATCTTTTATTAATCATGTCAACAATTTGATCTTTAGAATGATGAGAGTGAACATCAATTCCCAATTGTTGAGCAACAAGCTTAAGTTCATTCTTTGTTCTGTTTTCTACATCACACACTGCACATTTGACAAAAAATCTTTGGCTTCATCAAGTAGACATCATGAATAAATCACAGTCACAAAATATCAAGCAATATCCTTATGATAATATCCTGAATATCCTGATAAGAGATCGCCAAATTTATGTTACGGAACAGAGAGAGATAATGAACACTTCAAGTGAGAATACTAAAATCACTACTCTCCCGCAAAGTTCTAGGTTCAAAACAAAAGGGTTAGGTAAAATTACAAGTTAAAGTTTAATGCTGAAACTAACAACTAAACATTCAGGACTCATAAGGATAATGTAATGGCAAAACAGGTTACATATATGGTTAACTGCAATAGCCTCTATTAACACGAATTTAGCAAGAACAAATTTATCTAAGTCAGCCCTGATAAAATGAGTAAACCGGATAATGCTCAGTTACAGCAAGATATAATATTATTACAGATACAAAATATTATTAATACTGGGCGACAGCAAAAACTTTACATGAATCATAAAAACCTTACCAGGCCCACGAATTAACGCCTTAGGCAATACAGTACAAGAAAAATGGTAATAACACACTCAAATTATACAGCAGGTAGATGGCTGGAGACTTCCTGAGCACTCACAAAAATGATACTGTACACCCGCGAGCCAAAGTTTCGGTACCCCCCTCGATGGAAGGAAGTGGAAGTCAGGGTTAGAGAGAGGGCAGGTGAACGGACAACCGTGAATGGTACTTTGGAACTGAGCTACGAGGCGAATAGTGAGAAGCCCAAATGACACTGGATTCGAAACATTTCCATGCTATTCACCTGCAAAACATTATGCGTTCGTAACATACATACTGTAACATATAATATAGACTACTGTGTTATCATGGTGTCCTGTGATACTGACCCATCTTTTTCGGATCCTCATCACAAAAATAAAGCACCGAGCCAGTTGTATATAAGTTGCAACTTGTCATTATAACTGCAGTCATAATTTATTTGAATGTTATCCCTGGATTGTCTATAGCTATAATAATGATTGTGAATTTAATGTTGATTTTCGCAGTAGTTGTGCGGATGGTTATATATGTGGCAATTATTTTATGTGGACGACTAAACCACATTGTGATGGACAGCGGAGAGCATTCGCCAATAATTTACTATAACCAGATGAAATTAGATGCAAACAACACAAAATATTATGAGACAACGAAGACACAGCTGTGGTATACTGCTCCGCCTTGTTATCAAGGCCTTCACTGGGGCTTCACCTCATACGTGCATTATTTTCCTTTAGTCTCTGCCTCTTTTATTATTCTTACTTCCCGGTATCCTCTTACTGGGAGTCGTCATATTCCTTGGAGGGTTTCTTGTCGTCCGGTCCTATAACCCCTACTGAATTACATTATTCCTCGCATCATCACTCCCAAACAAACAATGTTAGCCGAAGACTGCTGAATCTGTTAATACCATTATTGCCACTGCCACAACTATTCCCTCTTCCCCATTGTGTCTACTGCAATTCCCCTCACAGTACTACTACTGCTACTGCTATTACTACTCAACGATAAATCTGTATAATAATTCATATGATTGTCCTTATGTCTGTGTAATAATATTGTCCCTGTCCCACCGTCGACAACTCGTCACTTACCCCGCACCGCTACCCCAGTTGCACCCCACCCCCCTCTCTCCCACCCGCCATGAGCTCTATTCCTCCCCCACTCCGAACCATTTTACCCCTCACCTCCTTCTTGGGCCACCAGGCCTGTTGTTCACCTTTTACCAGTGAATATACGTGGCATGCATTAATAAGAATAATTATAAAATTGACAGCAACAACATACATCTGCAGTATTACGAACATTACATAAATATAAAAGTCGCAGACCCAAACGTGCCTATATTACGGAGCTTTGATATATTAACCACAGAACCTACCACAGACCGTTCCTATCATTGCCACTGGACCTTACCTGTAGCACTTCACCATAATAATACAACCCACTGAAGTCCTTTGTGGAATCACTACACATATTTGGGAAAAATAACAGTGCACAACATGCCTACAACCCATTAAAATACACCTGCGACGTTTCACTGACATCCATTAAATTGCCTAGAAGTTAGCGGACAAACACACGGCTGGACATAGACTGAGGCCGAATGTCTCGCATCGGTATATGACAACCTGACAAAACTATTGCGATCCTGCTTTGTAGGTGTCATCATAGTTATAATAATAATAATAATATTATAATAATAATAATAATAATAATAATAATCGTAGTAGTAGTAGTAGCAGCAGTAGTAGTAGTAACAGTAGTAGTAGTAGTAGTAGTAGTAATCACATGTTAATATCCATGATACAGAGGAGGACAAACACCATAATTTCCCTGATAAAACAAGTGAAAACAGCTGTGACATATAAAACCAAACAGTGCCATAATATGCTGTAATGGTAGGGTCATAGTAATACTAAATTAATGTTTGACCGCAACCCAACCTTCTGTCATGGCAAACAGATTCTGCATTGCGTCGACACATGCTATTCAGTGTGTGTCCTTCTCAGTATCGTGCCTAATAACATGTGATTAATTATTTTTATTATTATTATTATTATTATTATTATTACTGTGATGACGCGTGCAATACATGATCACAAGAGTTTTGTCGGTCGTTACATACCGACGCGAGACAATCTGCTTCTGTCTGTCTGTGTCCAGTCGTTTGTTTGTTTGTCCAGTAACTTCTCCTAGGCTATTTGATGGATGTCAGGGAAACATCATATGCTTATTTTAGTGGTTTGTAGGCATGTTGTGCACTGTTATTTTTCCCAAACACGTGTAGCGATCTCACAGAGGACTACAGTGGGTTGTATTACCATGGTGAAGTGCTTTAGGGAACGTGCAGTGGTAATGATAAGAATGGTCTGTGGTCGGTTTTGTGGTCAATATATCAGTGCTCCGTAACATAAGCACGTTTGGGTCTGCAGTTATTGAGTGTAATGTTAGGAACACTACAGTACACATCTACGATGATGTTATTATTATATTATTATCGCCTACCTGTAAAAGGCGGAGCGATCATGTTTTTAACTGCATCTCTGTGTGTGTGTGTGTGTGTGTGTGTGTGTGTGTGTGTGTGTGTGTGTGTGTGTGTGCCGTGCTCATGAACGGCTTGAGCTATCAACATGAAGCCTCCAGCGTATCAAGATATGGCCAAAATCTTGGAGGAGTTCGAAAATGGCAACTCAGGGTCAGAGTCAAGGTCACCAAACTAACTATTAAAGGTCAACTAGTTTTTATTGCCTGCCTTTAGCACCATTAAATCTCATGACTGGCTTGAGCTATCAACATAAAACCTTCATGGTATAAAAATATGGCCTAAAGTTTGGACTTGGCAAACAGAGTATATTAGAGGGCGATTACCGTTTAGCTCTCAAATGCCTTCTTTTTTATTATTAATGCATGCCACGTATATTCACCGGTAAAGGGTGAACAACAGGCCTTCTGGCCCAAGGATGAGGTGAAGGGTAATGTGGTGTCGGAGTGGGGGAGGAGTAGAATCCATGGTGGGTGGGAACTGGAGTAGCGGTGCCGGGTCAATGACGAGTTGTCGACGGTGGGACAGGGACAATAATTATGATTAACAGATACACAGACATAAGGACAATCATATTTATTATTATACAGATTTATAGTGGAGTAGCAATAGGGGCAGCAGTAGTAGTACTGTGAGGGAAATTAGAAACAATTGGAAAAGGGGGATTACAGTAGTAGTGGCAGTGGCAATAATGGTATTAACAGATTCAGCAGTCTTGGGCTAACATTGTTTGTTTGAGAGTGATGATGCGAGGAATAATGTAATTCAGTAGGAGTTATAGGACCGGACGACAAGAAACCCTCCAAGGAATATGACGACTCCCAGTAAGAGGATACCGGGAAGTAAGAGTAATAAAAGAGGCAGAGACTAAAGGAAAATAATGCACGTATGAGGTGAAGCCCCAGTTAAGGCCTTGATAACAAGGCGGAGCAGTATACCACAGCTGTGTCTTCGTTGTCTCATAATATTTTGTGTTGTTTGCATCTAATTTCATCTGGTTATAGTAAATTATTGGCGAATGCTCTCCGCTGTCCATCACAATGTGGTTTAGTCGTCCACATAAAATAATTGCCACATATATAACCATCCGCACAACTACTGCGAAAATCAACATTAAATTCACAATCATTATTATAGCTATAGACAATCCAGGGATAACATTCACATAAATTATGACTGCAGTTATAATGACAAGTTGCAACTTATGTACAACTGGCTCGGTGCTTTATTTTTGTGATGAGGATCCGAAAAAGATGGGTCAGTATCACAGGACACCATGATAACACAGTAGTCTATATTATATGTTACAGTATGTATGTTACGAACGCATAATGTTTTGCAGGTGAATAGCATGGAAATGTTTCGAATCCAGTGTCATTTGGGCTTCTCACTATTCGCCTCGTAGCTCAGTTCCAAAGTACCATTCACGGTTGTCCGTTCACCTGCCCTCTCTCTAACCCTGACTTCCATTTTCTTCCATCGAGGGGGGTACCGAAACTTTGGTTCGCGGGTGTACAAGGGAGGACAGAGATGCGAACAGAATGAGGAGTAGATCTAAGTGGCAACTAATGCAGAGACTGAGCTCATTATATAGGGGGCCGGTAGAGCTTGATTCAACTTGCAAGAAGGACGCACAAATGAGGGCACAGAGGACGAAGAGTTGACACTCCTGCTCTGAACAACAGAAAGAACGACTTACTCTACTATAAGGGGGAGAAGGGGGGAGTGAGGTAGAACACGCAAGCCTGGTCACTATGGAAGCCACGAGGCGAATCGAGATCAAACATGCAGCATACTGTACGTTAGAATTATACAAAGGATGATGAAATCATAGGCTATGTAACTATATATATATATATATATATATATATATATATATATATATAGATAGAGATATATACATATATATAAATATATATATATATATAGATAGATATATATATATCCCATTCGATCCCAGGGGTGGTGGGCGAGGCATTGCACTGGGAGGGTACTAAGCGTACCGCCCTTTGCCTGTTGGCTCATAGTCGCGAAGCTCATAGGTCCCTACCAAGAGGTTTCCTACTTTATAGAGACTTGAAAAATCCCAGTTCTATCCAGTACTTGGGACACTGGGCTTCAATGGGTTAAAGAGACTGATAGGTTTGCCAGTCATTAACTCATTGGATCCCAGGGGTGGTGGGAGAGGCATTGCACTGGGAGGGTACTAAGTGTACCGCCCTCTGCCTATCGGCTCATAGTCGCAAAGCTCATAGGTCCCTACCCGGGGGTTCTCTACTTTATAGAGACTTGAAAAATTCCAGTTCTGTCCAGTACTCGGGACACTGGGCTCCAATGGGATATATATATATATATATATATATATATATACACATATATATATATATATATATATATATATATACACATATATTTATATAGATATGCATGTATACATATTCAAAAACTTCGCTAGTTCTTCTTGTGCATGTATTTTGCTGTACAGTGACCAAAGGTTAACACTGCTGAAGATATGTCCGTACTAATGAAATGTACCAGGTGAAGTTGATAAAGTCTACTCTGGATTAAATTCGAAAGCTATGCGTGTGAATCCAACTAATGTTCATTGCCTTTAACTAGACGGAGATTTTAGAACTTCGGCAGCTTATTTTCCATAGTTCAACGGCAAAATAACATAATGATTTGTTTGCTTTTGACTGTACTGTCTGCGAGATCAGTATCACAATCAAATATTACAGCTTAGAAATATAGGTAACGAAATGGATGTTTTTTCACCTAGTTGAAGTGAACAGAGTATCGAGTTTGGTTTTTGAACCTTGTGGCACTTTGCTTTAACATTCATCCACTCAGATCAATTAATATAAACTATTTATGAACTAAGTTTCACAAGAATGCCTTTATAGCAGAACTCTTATCAAATGGTTTGTGGAGAGAGAGAGAGAGAGAGAGAGAGGGGGGGGGTTGGGGAGGGCGTCTTTTGTAATTATAGGATCACTGGTATCTGTAAGTAGAACAGATCTGCTTACTAAAGAATATAAAGTCCCAGCACATTGGTGTTAAAACCCGTACGTTGTTTAGTACGTACACTCACGATCACTAATTTCAGCTCATGGGTGCCTCCTTCGTGCCATTATATACCCAGGGAAGACGGGACGGGGGACGAAACGTACTCCACTCGCCTCTACCCTAACTCCAGACCCTCGTCCATACCCTTACCCACCGAACCCCCCAATTAGTAATTCTTAACTGGCAGTTACATCTCAAGCTAACCTCATACTTTACACTCATGGTCAACAACGGCCATCCCAGGCCTCATGAGTCGGGTGCTTGCGTGTGTGTGTGTCATTCACCGGGTCGGTCAGGATCACTTGATGGTCGTGATCGTCAGCTTTTACCCTCCCGGAAGGGAGCTGAGAGCTTATATAGTCCAATCTAAGGACAAGGCTGTGACCTTCACACACGTACACACCCGTCCCCTTGCTCAAGGGGAACAGTAACCACCCACTTCGTCAGTGAAACTTTTCGCAACCTGAGCGAGGCGCGAACTCCCGTCCACCAGTTGGCAGGCAAGAGCGTTACCACTGCACCAGCGAGCGGTGTGTGTGTGTGTGTGTGCGTGTGTATGCGTGTGTGTGCGTGTGTGTTTGCAAAGCAGTGCACCCAACACACGAGGCCTGAGGTGGCCCTTGTTAACGTTTTTGTTTTACTGTCTGTAATAATAATAATAATAATAATAATAATAATAATAATGATAATAATAATAATATTAATAATAATAATAATAATAATAACGACAACAACAACAATAATAATAATAATAATAATAATAATAATAATTATAATAAGTTTTATTTTGTCAAAGACATAGCTAATAATATGTATAATATATGGTCATCATACATATATATATATATATATATATATATATATATATATATATATATATATATATATATATATATATATATATATATGAAAACAGATTATTATCGTGATGCCTTACATAAGGCACATATATTCGGTCGGGATGGGCTGGTCCTGCAGTGGACACACAAACGGCTGATGAGATGAAATGATTATATATATATATATATATATATATATATATATATATATATATATATATATATATATATATATATATATATATATATATATATTGTTACATAGCCTATGATTTCATCATCCTTTGTGTAATTTTAACGCACAGTTGCTGCATGTTTGATCACGAGTGTGTTCTGCCTCAGTCCCCCCCTTCTACCGTTATAGTAGAGTAAGTCGTTCTCTCTGTTATTCAGAGCGGGATTTTCAGCTTTTTGTCCCCACGGCTTCATTTGCGCGTCCTTCTTACAAGTTGTATCAAGCTCTGCTGGCCCCTATATAATGAGCTCAGTCTCTGCATCATTGCCACTTAGATCTGCTCCTCATTTTGTTCACATCTCTGTCCTCCCTTGTACAGATATTATTATTGTGAATGCTCAAGAAATCTCCAAACATCTAGCAGCTGTGTGTAATTTGAGTATAACTGTTGTATTTTTTCTTGTGCTGTGTAGCATAGGGTTAGTTCTTAGGCCTAGTGAGGTCTTTGTGATTAATGTTGGGTTTTATGTCAGTCATTTTTGATAATAGTTTGTATCTGTAATAATTTATCTTGCATTAACTGAGCATTACCAGGTGTATTTTCATTTTATCAGGGCTGACTTAGATAAATTTACTCTTGCTAATTTCGTGTTAATAGAGGCTATTGCAGTTAACCATATATTTAACTTGTTTATTTGCCATTACATTATCCTTATGAGTCCTGAATGTTTTTTGTTGATAGTTTGAGCATTAAACTTTAACTTGTAATTTTACCTAACTCTTTTGTTTTGAACCTGGAACTTTACGGGACAGTAGTGATTTTTAGTATTCTCACTTAAAGTGTACATTATCTTTCTCTGTTCCGTAACATAAATTTGGCGACCTCTTATCAGGATATTCAGGATATTATCATAAGGATATTGCTTGATATTTTGTGACTGTTACTTATTAATTATGTCTACTATTACTACACTTGATGAAGCCAAAGATTTTTTGTCAAATGTGCAAACAGTGTGTGATGTAGAAAACAGAACAAAGAATGAACTTAAGCTTGTTGCTCAACAATTGGGAATTGCTGTTCTCTCTCATCATTCTAAAGATCAAATTGTTGACATGATTAATGAAAGCTTGTTGAATGTAACTCCTCCAAATGAGCAAACGCAGATTGAATTAGCTAAGTTACAGCTAGCCCTGCAGGAAGCTCAGGCTATGGAGGCGGAGTCTCGTGCTAAGGAGGCGGAGGCCCGTTCTAAGGAGGCTGAGGCACAAGTTGAAATTGCTAGGATTCAGGCAGACCATGAGTATCGCATGAAACAAGGTGGAACTGGATCATCTAGCTCTGATGCTTTTGATGTGGCTAAAAATGTTAAACTTGTCCCTCCTTTTAATGAATCTGATTTAACAAAGTATTTTCAGTTGTTTGAGAGGGTAGCTACAGGTTTTAATTGGCCTAAGGAGTAATGGCCGGTACTCCTTCAAACTGTTCTCACCGGTAAAGCTCAAGTAACTTATGCATCTTTGCCTCAGGATCAATCTGATAATTATGATGTAGTTAAGAGCTTGATTCTTAAGGCCTATGAGCTTGTTCCTGAAGCTTATAGAGTAAAATTTAGGACAACTTACAAGCAAGATAAGCAATCCCATGTTGAGTATGCAAAAATCAAAGAAGATTTGTTAGAGCAGTGGTTAAATTCTAAGAATGTGGATTCTGATTTTGACAAATTTAAGCAGATGATTTTGCTGGAGGACTTAAAAAGGTGTATTTATAAAGATGTAAGCCTATATCTTGATGAGAGAAGAATAGATAATTTGTCTGATGCTGCAGTTTTAGCTGATGAATATGTTCTCACTCACAAGAGATATTCTAGAGAAAAAGGGAAAGCTGAGAGTAAGTACGTTGCCTCTACTCAGAGTACAAGTAACAGGAAAGAGAATAAAGATGATGTTTCTCAGGAAGTAAATACCAGCTTCACCTCTAGATTTCAGAAAAGTAAATGTACTTATTGTAGTAAGCTTGGTCATACTACAGAGAAATGTTTCAGGAGACAGCGTGATGTGAACAAAAAGGAGTCTTTAAATATTCAGTCAATTGGTCTAGTGTCCACTCTTGAGAGTTCCCAGAATTCTTTAGCTGAGTTAACTGAACCTGCTTGTGAGGGGTAACTTAAATTCTCATGATGGAGCTCCTCTTTTGAGCAGTAACGTGGATGACACTCTCAAGAGTTCATGTGCTAATTTCCTGTCTGATGGTTTTGTCAGTCCTCTGGACAGTAATGATAGGAAATCAGTTCAAATATATCGTGATACAGGTGCTTGCCAATCCCTTATGCTGACCAGTGTTCTAGGCTCTAATGTTAATTCCTCTGATGAAACTGTAATCTTACAAGGTGTAGGGAATAATTACTTCTCTGTCCCTCTGTGCAGAGTGAATTTAGAGTCTGGTTTTGTTAATGGTTCCGTTATGGTTGGGTTGGTTGAGACACTCCCAATGTCAGGTGTAACTTTCTTACTTGGAAATGATATTGGTGGAAGTCAAGTGTGTCCAGCTCCTCAGTTGTCTAGTGAGCCAGTGGCTGCGTCCCAGGATTGTGATGTCCCTGATGAGTTCCCTGCATGTGCTGTCACTAGGGCTAAGTCTAAAGTTACAGGTGATTTAGAGGATAATCATGATGATGATGTTATCCTGGCTGACACTTTTCTTGCTAATTTGGACCACTCACCAGATGAGGCAGTGCCCCGTAGTGTTGATAATTTGTCTCGTCAAGAGTTGGTTGAGTTGCAGGTTGCTGACCCTGAGTTGAAAGGTCTAGCTAACTCTGCTTACAGTGAGGAAGAGTCAGCCGGTGCTTCTACTTGTTATTATGTAAAGTCGGGAGTACTTATGAGGAAGTGGAGACCCCCAACAGCATCAGCCGACTGTGAATGGGAGGTTGTACATCAAGTTGTCATCCCTCGTGTTTGTAGGCAGGATATCATTAGAGTGGCTCATGATTCCAGTTTGGCAGGACACCTTGGAGTGAGGAAGACTGTGGCACGCATTTTGAAACACTTCTACTGGCCAGGTATCTTCAGGGATGTTTCCTGGTATTGTAAGTCTTGTCACACCTGTCAAGTTGTGGGGAAGTGTAATCAGACTGAAAAGGTTGCACCTCTAGTTCCCATTCCTCCTTTTGAGGCGCCTTTCACCCGTGTGTTGGTGGATATTGTGGGACCTCTTCCTAAGACTACTTCAGGATTTTCTTATGTGTTGACCCTGATTGATATGGCTACTCGTTATCCTGAAGCCATTCCACTTAGAAATATCTCAGCAAAGAACGTGGTTAAGGAAATGCTAGGGTTCTTCACAAAGTTTGGTCTGCCCAAGGAGGTACAGTCAGACCGGGAAAGTAATTTCATGTCAAATGTTTTCAAGCAGTCTCTGAAAGAGTTGGGCATCACCCAGATCACGTCTTCAGCTTACCATCCCCAGACCCAAGGAGCGTTGGAGAGATATCATCAAACACTCAAATCGATGCTCAAGAAATACTGTTTGGAACATCAGAAAGACTGGGATAAAGGTCTTCCATTCGTTGTGTTTGCCGCAAGAGAATCTCCAAATGAATCACTGGGCTTCTCACCTTTTGAACTACTGTTTGGCCATGAAGTAAGAGGACCCCTTAAGTTACTCAAGGAATGCTGGCTGTCGGAGGAAGATGACGTCAACCTGCTGGAGTATGTGATGAAGTTCAAAGAACGGCTGTCCACTGCTTTACAGCTGGCGAGAGAGAATTTAGGAGCTGCTCAGGAGAAGATGAAGACTTGGTATGATAAGAAGTCCAGGTTACGCCACTTTCAGCCAGGAGATCAGGTTTTGATTCTGCTACCAGTTCATGGGCAACCTCTTCAAGCCAAGTTTAGTGGTCCTTATTTCGTGGAGAAGAAACTCAGTGATGTCAACTATGTCATCGCCACACCAGATCGTAGAAAGAGCAAGCAACTATGTCACATCAACATGCTAAAGTTATATCACAGGCGGGACGAAAATAATCCAGTCTGCACTGTAGCTGTTCCACCCGAGTCTACAAGTGAAGTTCTCCCATGCAGCATGAGCCTGAGTGATAGTTTGGGGAAGAATCCTGATATCATGAAGGATCTCCAGACTAAGCTTTCTCATTTACCTCCCGAGGAAAGGCAGGAGTTTTCGGCATTACTGCAGGAGTACCCGCAAGTGTTCCGTGCCACTCCAGGAAGAACCACTGTGTTGATGCATGATGTCGATGTTGGAGACGCAAAGCCAATTAAACTGCCTCCTTACCGTGTGAACCCAGTGAAAGTTCCTCTCATCCAGAAGGAGCTTGGCTACCTGTTGGACCACAAGATGATTGAGCCCTGTCAGAGCGAGTGGAGTTCTCCTGTCACTCTAGTCCCTAAGCCAGGTGGGTCACAGAGGCTTTGCATCGACTACAGACGTGTTAATCAGATAACCAAAACAGACACTTACCCTCTCCCTCGTGTGGAAGATTGCATAGACAAGATCGGAAAGGCTAGGTACATAAGTAAGTTTGATTTGTTAAAGGGATACTGGCAAGTACCTATGACTGAACGTGCTAGGGAGATCTCATGTTTTGTAACACTAGGAAAGGCTTTTGCATGTTCTGTAATGCCGTATGGTATGAAGAATGCACCAGCCACATTTCAGAAGCTCATGAATGTTGTAACAGAGGGTTTGGCAGGGTGTGTTGTTTATATTGATGATGTATTAATCTTCAGTGACAACTGGAAAGATCACCTATGCCATGTCAGTAAATTTCTTGACCGTTTGGTTCATGCTAATCTTGTAGCTAATTTATCAAAGTGTGAGTTTGGGGTCAAGCTAAAGTTCAGTACCTTGGGTATGTAATTGGTGATGGACATGTTGCACCACCAGGAGCTAAGGTTCAGGTTATAAGTGATCTTCCCAGACCTAAAAGTAGGAAGGAGCTACAAAGATTTTTGGGAATGGTAGGTTATTACAGGAGATTTGTTCTTAACTTTTCTATTCTTGTATCACCACTTACAGAGCTACTGAAAAAGGGAGTTAAATTTGTCTGGACCGATAACTGTGAATCCTCTTTCAACAAACTTAAAGCTATTCTATTAAGTCAGCCAGTGCTCGCTACTCCAAATTTTGCTAAGCCTTTTAAGATGGCTGTTGATGCAAGTGATACAGGAGCTGGGGCTGTTTTGCTGCAAGAGGATGATCAGGGTATTGAACACCCTGTATCTTACTACAGTAAGAAGTTCACTCCACCTCAAAAGAACTACTCCACTATTGAGAAAGAGCTTTTGGCCTTGATTTTGGGTTTACAGCATTTTTCATTTTATTTGTGTTCTGGTTTTGACCCCATAGTCATTTATACCGATCATAACCCACTGAAATTCCTTAGTAAGTTTAAAGATAAAAATCAGAGATTGACAAGATGGAGTCTACTACTTCAGGAGTATTCATTAGACATACAACATGTCAAGGGGAAAGAAAATGTTATTGCAGATTGCTTATCTAGACTTTAGACAGATTGTTTTAGAGTAGTAAGAAATTTCCTTTGTAAATTTCTTTTTCTTTGTGGGGAGGTGTTACATAGCCTATGATTTCATCATCCTTTGTGTAATTTTAACGCACAGTTGCTGCATGTTTGATCACGAGTGTGTTCTGCCTCAGTCCCCCCCTTCTACCGTTATAGTAGAGTAAGTCGTTCTCTCTGTTATTCAGAGCGGGATTTTCAGCTTTTTGTCCCCACGGCTTCATTTGTGCGTCCTTCTTACAAGTTGTATCAAGCTCTGCTGGCCCCTATATAATGAGCTCAGTCTCTGCATCATTGCCACTTAGATCTGCTCCTCATTTTGTTCACATCTCTGTCCTCCCCTGTACAGATATTATTATTGTGAGTGCTCAAGAAATCTCCAAACATCTAGCAGCTGTGTGTAATTTGAGTATAACTGTTGTATTTTTTCTTGTGCTGTGTAGCATAGGGTTAGTTCTTAGGCCTAGTGAGGTCTTTGTGATTAATGTTGGGTTTTATGTCAGTCATTTTTGATAATAGTTTGTATCTGCTCAACCGGTAGAGAGGTGGCGTGCGGTCCTAACGGGCCCAGGTTCAAATCCCGGCTGGGGCAGGGAACAGTTTAAGGATTTGAATTTCAGACTATACTGATCTACCAGAAGACCCGCCGACATGTCGTAAAAATACCCCCGCTAATACCAATACACCAGTCCTGTATGAGACAGCCCTAGCATGTATTCAATATGGACGGTGGGTGTTAGCGCCGAAGTGGTGACATGTAGAGGTGTATGGTATGTAGGAGGACTGCTGGGCCTTGATAGCAGGCTGTGAAGCCTATGCCCAGAGTCGGACACATAAAGAAAAAAAAAAAAAAAAAAAATCTGTAATAATTTATCTTGCATTAACTGAGCATTACCAGGTGTATTTTCATTTTATCAGGGCTGACTTAGATAAATTTACTCTTGCTAATTTCGTGTTAATAGAGGCTGTTGCAGTTAACCATATATTTAACCTGTTTATTTGCCATTACATTATCCTTATGAGTCCTGAATGTTTTTTGTTGTTAGTTTGA
>NC_137059.1:13317666-13385166 GCF_032717465.1 Coenobita brevimanus
CAAAGGGGGAAAAAAATAAGTCCATGTCCCTAAAGGCATCCTCCATTCATAAAATACCCACAACAACTGGACTTGAACTGAAGTGGATCAAATGTTTGTGGGAACCAACTCCCAGGAAGTAAATTCCAGAGAGTAGTAGTTCTGGGGATAAATGAATTTTGATAAGCAGAGGTTCTGCATTGTGGGGGGGAGAGTGTGAATTCATGGGCGCTCCCAGCTGCCCGAGTATTTCGGGAGAAAATGTGAAGGGGAGGAACAATTGAAGCCAGTTCGTCTGAACACTTACGGTAAAAATATCTATAAAATAATGCTAAAGATGCAACATCTCTACGTATTGATAATAGAGGAAGGTCTTGCGTGATGGCAGGATTACTGATTAATCTAATGGCTTTATTTTGAATTTTGTCCAACTGCCTCAATCCAACCGCTCCACATCCACTCCACAGTGGTGAACAGTATTCGATCTGAGAACGCGCATGACTTTTGTATATTGTGGCCATCTGCTCGTCAGTGAAGAACACACGAACTCTGTACATGTCCCAATTTTTTAGAAGCATTTTTAGCAAGGGCTTTAACATAAGCTGTCCAGCTTAGATTGAGGTTTAGAGTAACACCTAGGATATCAATTGCAGTGGATATGGGAATATTGACATCATTTAAAATTATGTGAGAGTCTGAGGGATTCTTTCTGTTGGAGAAATTAATGTATTTAGTTTTCTGAGCATTAAATGAGACCAGATATGTTTGTCCCCATTTATTAATTTTAGAAAGGTCCTGGTTCAGAGAAACAGCTGTGTTTATTTGGGAACTTATAATATCAAATTGTGTAAAGGAGGTACTAAATGTGAAAGAATTATGAAGGGTCGAGTCATCAGCATAAGAGTGTATTGGGTTGTGAGTGACAGACAGGTCATTTAAATGAATGAGAAAGAGGGGGGAAGAGGGAGGGGGAGGCCGAGGATGAGATGGAGGGATGGGGTGGAGAGGTATATGAGAGAGGGGTGTGTGAGTTGGGAGCGGGGCAGTGAATTGGCGGGGGACAGGGAGACGTGGAGGCGATTTGTTTGTGGCCACCCCGAACTGGATTGAGGCGTCTGGCAATAGATAGATAGATAGATAGATAGAAAGGGGGTTGGCGCTAAAACTGATCCCTGAGGTACGCCAGCATTTATGGAATGAAACTGAGAATAAATACCATCTACCATGACCGGTATTTTTCTATTATGAAGTTAAGAAGAAATTAGAGGAACCAGTGATGCAAGGTCATAGTGTGACATCTATCTATACCCCGACCCCCTAATCCCGCAAAGGGTGGCCGCAGACAAAACGCCTCCAAGTCGCTCTGTCACCCACCATTTGACTACCCTCTCCCCAACTCACCCCCCCCTCCCTCATATACCTCTCAACTCCATCCCTCCACCTCATCCTCGGTCTATCTCTCCCTCTCCCTCCCTCCACCTCACCTACATACACCCTCTTAGTCAGTCCTTCATTCTCCATTCTCTTCACATGTCCAAACCACCTCAGTGTATTTCTCCTAATCTTCTCAACCACATCCACATCCACCCCACATCGTTCCTTCACTTCTTCATTCGTCAACCTGTCCCTCCACGTCACTCCACATGCTCCTCTCAAGTAACTCATTTCCACTGCTCTCACTCTTGACTTGTTCCCCTCTTGCAAGGTCCATGCCTCGCTTCCATACGTCAGGGTAGGGATCACAATACTATCATGCAGTGACTTCTTAACTTCCATACTCACCTCCCTATTTCTCATCACTGCTTTCAGTGTACCAACGACCTTCCTTCCCTGCTGTACCCTTTCACGCACTTCATCCCCCAAAGTTCCATCCTTACTCATCACACTACCCAAGTACTTGAATGCACTCACATTCTCCATATCCTCACCATCCAACCTCACTGCACTCTCTGTGACTTCATTCCTCTCAAGCACCATAACTTTACTTTTGTTTACATTAACTTTCAGATTCCTCCTCTTACACACTGTTCCAAATTCATTCACCAAACCTTGCAACTCCCATTCATCTTCACTCAAAAGTACTGTATCATCAGCAAACAACAACACCGGAATCTTCCAAATCTCACCCTCATTCATTAGAGCCACCCCTACATCCACTGCCCTGTATTTAGGGTTGAGTTTGTAGAAAAAATGTCAACAGAAGTTTGGCTTTTCCACGTGGGTCACTTACTAGATTTCCACTGGGGGACTGTAAAGGTGGAATGGAAGTTAGTTTTGAATGAATTAAGGGTTGACCAGAATATTTTGTTATCACTTGGGTTGTTCAGTAGTTTGTTAGCCTGTCTATGCAGAAAGTTTGATTTAGAAAGATTGATGATAGTTTTAGCATGGTTTCTGATATTTGTATAATAGTTAAAGGCTTCTTTGGTTTTGGTCCTTGTATAAGTGTTATAGGCTATTGTTTTATGTTCTGTTACTCAAGCACAATTGTGGTCAAACCATTTAGGAGAATTACATCTTTTTCTGTAACTATGATGGGGAATGAATATTTCCATGCCGACTTTAATGAAATCCTGTATGTGGCCCAATATGGAATTTGCATCCTGGGAGAAAAAGGAGGTCCAAGGAACATCCATGAAAAAATTATGGAGTCCCTCCCAGTCTGCCCTGTCGTAGTGCCATTTAGTCACCACGACCCGTTCAGAGCAGGAGGGTGTGGTAGGTGTTAAACTGGTGGCTTGAATCAGACAATGATCCGAGGTCCGAGGGGGGGACTTCACTTCGACACTATAATTATCTGAATTGGTTGTTAGAAACAAGTGACAGGGAGAGAAACGGGTGACAGGGAGAGATGGAGAGGAGAGAGAAAAAGGAGCATGAAGTTATTGCTGGGTAAAGAAAGCAGTGAAGGAAATGGATTTAGTACAAGTAAAGAAATACGGAGAGAGTAATGGAGGAAAAAAGGTAACACATGTGACATGAAAAAAAAGTAAGACAAAGTTGTGACACAGGGAGGGAGAAAGAAGAGTGAGGTATGGAGGGAGTGACAGAGGGGGAGACAGACGAAGGAAAGGAAGAGGGAGGAAGGTAGGGACTGAGCAGATAGCTATAAAGAAAGGGGAAGGAGGGAAAAGGAAACTGGGGATGAGACAAAGGATCCAGAGAGAGAGGGGGTGGAGGGGCAATACACAGACAGATAGATCGACAAATATTCAGAAAGTGTGTGTGTGTGTGTGTGTGTGTGTGTGTGTGTGTGTGTGTGTGTGTGTGTGTGTGTGTGTGTGTGTGCGCGCGCGCGCGCGTGCGTGCATCCGTCCCCGTGTCACTTCTATAACATTGTTCCATTTTTTCACCTACGTGTTTTCCTCTTCTCTGCTTCAGTTTCTCCTCTCACTCACTTTTTATTTTGTATCAGTAATTCCACGCATTTACCCGGTTGAACACTGCAGACTTCAGGTCATAACGCCGAAAATTCTGCAAGGTGTGCTCCCCACGTGTGTCCTCAACTGCGTCCTCGTCCTCCAGCACCACCACCTCGTTCAGGAGTACAATCTCCTGGCAGCCACGATAACACCCTGGTCCATTGGTTGAATCAGAGCAGTCATATTAGGTGGCAGAAACATGCACCTACTATCCATTTCATGGACCGTGTATTATGGTTTTTCTCAAATATCTTTCAAACTAATCAATTGACCGGTATGATACTTTGACACAGTGTACATGACACCTCCCGCTAATTTTTGGTAATATACGGCATTGCCAAGTGGTGTTACTGAAGGCGTTTACTCTTGACGTTTAAAGGCAAAGTCGCGTGAGTCGCCAGACTAATCAACACAATCGAACGTCCGCTACCCCCCATCCCCTTCCTCTCCCTCCCTACCTCCCTTCCTCTCCCCCCTCTCCCTTTCCCCTCCTCATTTCCCCCCTCCCCCTCCTCACTTCCCCCCTCAACCCTCATTCCTGCTGGCCTTCCCGTGCCCCCCCACTGTCCACTCTATCATGTTATAATGATTAGTATCGGGTATCATAAATACAGTATGTTGTTGTTTGTAGAGTCTGTGTTCATTTAATCATTGTTATTGTATGTCCTGAAGTTATATAAAAGGAAGTTGACTAAAGAGCGTATGACAGTCACCTTATTCACTCAATATAATGTGCCTACTATCACGATCTCTTAATTCCTTTACCCCCCATATCGACGTGTTTACTACGAGCAGGAGGTATCCAAAATTAAATCACACAGTTTAACTTACAAACCAGTACGGTACGGTATATAATCAGCACAACATAATAGGGCAGTAATGGATTTATGAAATTCTCTCTCTCTCTCTCTCTCTCACTCTCTCTCTCTCTCTCTCTCTCTCTCTCTCATAATAAATATCATAATAGGTAGAAAAGTGATGCAAACAACTGAGCATATTACAAAAAGTTTATTCACAGTCTTCGTCACTATCAAGGAACAAATCATCCTCGGAAACCAATTATGGTCGTTAGGTCAGACCACGCTATATCCTTTTCATTAAGAACTTTCCAGTTATCTGCTACTACTGAATAATATAATGGTAAACGGTATTTTATTGCATATTGTATGTTACATACAGGTATTGGGGGGAATGCTGAGAGAAAGAGAGAGAGTGAAACAGTGAGACAGAGGGAGGGAGGGAGAGAGGGAGGGAGAGGAAGGAGATGGGGGGTAGCGGACGTTCGTTTGTGTAGATTAGCCCTGCAGGGCTCACGCGACTTTGCCTTTAAACATCAAGAGTAAACGCCTTCACTAACACCACTTGGCAATGCCGTATATTACCAAAAATTAGCGGGAGGTGTCATGTACACTGTGTCAAAGTATCATACCGATCAATTGATTAGTTTGAAAGATATTTGAGAAAAACCATGATACACAGTCCATGAAATGGATAGTAATCTGCCCATCATAAGCAACCAAATCCTTCTTAGACAGATGCGCGGGGGCGTTGTCCAGGAGTAGGAGTGCCTTCACCTGGTCATGAGCGATACCAAGGACCTCTGTACGATAACAGATAACCTCCTTGACGAAATGCCTATGGAACCAATCTCTAAAGATGTTAGTGGTTAACCAGGCCTTCACAGAATGGTACCATACAATAGGCAGGCTATCCATCAACCCACGGAGACAACGTGGTTGTTTTACACGACCAAGAACAACAAGACTGAAGTGATGCATCCCATTAGTATTCGCATAGCACAAAACAGAGACACGTTTGTTTGGACAACTTCCAACCAGGCACAGTGTTCTCCCTTTCCTCAGCTATAGGCTTTCTATTTTATGAAGGTGGTTTGGATGGGGCCTCCTAGGACCTCACACCACTAGCTCTGTTGCCACATCGCCACCACACACGTGCTTCTCTCCCCCTCCCTCTCTCTCTCTCTCTCTCTCTCATATTTATATTTATTTTAACTACTTCTAATTTTATTCTATTTTTTTTTCTCTTGTTTTGAATTTTGATGGGCAAGCTTCCATGGAGGGAGACTGACCAAGTATGACCCGCACACACAAGGCTATCTCCCGTGTCACTCCACTTGACAACGTCTCAAAAGCAACGCTGAAAAGTCTTATGGGATTTATACTATACTATAGTTTTTTTTAAATTACATCTATACAGAGTACTTAAATTTCATTTATAAGTAGTTACTAACTTGAAATAGGAGAGAGAGAGAGAGAGAGAGAGAGAGAGAGAGAGAGAGAGAGAGAGAGAGAGAGAGGAAGGGAGAGAGAGAGAGAGAGAGAGAGAGAGAGAGGTGAGCAGGCGTAATTACACATGTGTGGCGGCGATGATGTGGCAACAGAGCTAGTGGTGTGAGGTCTTAGGCGGCCCCATCCAAACTGCCTTCATAAAATAGAATGCCTATAGGGTGTTGGTGGGCAAGGAACGGTAGAACAGATCAGTTTTGTCAGTGTTATAGACTTAACAAGGGTAAGGCCCTTGTCCTTG
Source organism: Coenobita brevimanus (assembly GCF_032717465.1). Taxonomy (NCBI): domain Eukaryota; kingdom Metazoa; phylum Arthropoda; class Malacostraca; order Decapoda; family Coenobitidae; genus Coenobita; species Coenobita brevimanus. The sequence continues at coordinate 13,323,615 of NC_137059.1, forward strand.
TTCAGGCGCTGCATTTTCTGGTGAAATGGGTCTACTTTCTCCACTGCTGCGTCCAAGGTCTCACCGTGTGCCTTACAGCCAGTAAGTCCATGGCGAAGCTTGAAGCAAAAGAGCCTTCTCTCGGATGCCTTGAAGTCGTGCATGTTGAGCAGGTGTGCAAACTTCTCAGCAACAGCATTCACCTCAGTCCCAAGCACTAGCACACCAGCACCACGTTGCTAACGAAACCACTTCAATGTCGACCATTTGATAATGGTGTGCCGTGCCTGGGCCATTACCTTCCTGTCGCCCCTATGTGTGCTTTTGGCAAAGTCCTGTCCGTACTGCATAAACCTGTCCGTGACTTCTTGATATCAAACAATGTTGAATGGGCTAGATCATATTAGCGAAGAATGTGTCCTGTGGTCCAGCTCACGTCAACCTTGCCCAATATCTCACATTTCTTCTCCACAGTCAGAACCTTCCTCTTCCATTTCTCAGGTGGTGTTGAGACCATCACCACACACACGAGAATACAGCAGAGGAGGGCCACAACCTGAAGAAGGTAGAGAACCACCACAAATGCAATTGCTTTTACAGCCATTGTTGCAAGCAAGTTACTAGTAGGAGACAAAGGCGGGAACTGAGATGTGGGCTTGTGTTCGTCGGCAAGCAGCACAGCGCTGCAGTATCACGCCCAGCGATTGCGTTCGAGCACAGAGGAAGCAAAATGTGACAAACTGATATCTGCATATAAGGTTCACTTCCATTCGTCAAGGCAAGAGTTAGTACATGACGGCAACAGCATATAATCAGTACATCTCCACCTCAGGCAGTGCGGCCTGCCAGGTGACTCTGACCATTCGGTAGAGAAGCAGACAGGCGCGCATGGTGGGGGGTTTCGCACCATTCCCGGAGGCCTGGGGACTCCTGCCATTTGGTGTTGAAGCGGATGGGCAGTTTTATCATGCATTTACTCGTGGCTTGTGCTCTATGTTACACGGGTGGTGGCCACTGGTACCCCTCAGCCAGGAACAATGGTCTCCATGTCCTTTAAAAAATAACCATAGGATTTTCTCGAAAATATGCTCAGTGTGTTTCCCAGACAAAAAAACATAGGTTACCCTTACCTAACCTAACCAAACCTAACCTTTCCCATTAGGGCTGCTTGGCTAAGGTGGCTGACTGTGGTATTGAAATGAATGCCCATACCAGGTGGAAGTGTACTGTACAATACATACACACATAGAGTTCTGTACTGTGTACAGTACTATTATATGCATTGGTACAGAAATTACTGTGCTGATATTGTAATCGTATCATGGGAAGGAATCTGTGTGTGTGTGTGTGTGTGTGTGTGTGTGTGTGTTTCCCCCTGGCCACGCGACTTTCGACGTTTGGTAGAGAGGCGGACGGCTGCTGTCACCGAACATGTACTCTTGGCTTGAGGTTTGTGTTACAGTCTCAGTGGCAGTTAGGAAAGACTTAGCCAGGTGGCCATGCAATACTGGACATTCGGTGGGAATGCATATGGATGTTTTGGCACTGCTTCTGGGTTACAGTCGTATTGCTCAGGTGCCGGAGGTTCTCTGGGAGTGATCGGAGGAGCACACAACTTTGACAATTCAGTACAGGGGCGGAAGGACATTTTAGCTCTGGTTGTGAGTTACGGACTACTTCCCGCTTATGGCTCGAGCCCAGCGGCCACAATACCGAATGTTTGGACATGTCAGCTAGCCGGCCGAAGTTCTCAGGCACTTTTACGTCTGGGTAATAGCAAATAAATTCGGATAATGGTTTAATAGAGCCAAGGTCCAGTGTCCGATTACAGAACACATCTGGATAATGAGCTTCCAGATAATTGAGGGACTACTGTACAGCATAACAGTAACCTCTCTATATAGTAAAAAGAACACAGCCTACTTAAATGCCAGAAATTATTCCTGCCACCAAAAAATAACACCCAGAGATCGCACTACTGCTCTAAATATAGCCCAATCTTCCCCCCCCCGGAAATTCAAATTTTTTTATATTGGTTACTAAGTATGGATAATTACCAACATTTTTATTAATATGTTATAATATGTCCTCAAATACATTCATTTTCCTTTTAAATCAATATTCATGCAAAATATGTCTGTCAAGGCGAGTTGGTGAGCTGAAGGTAAAACACCTCTGCTAGCTTTAGCACACCTATGCTCTAAATCCTTATTTTTAAATTAATAGTTGAATGGAACACAAAATTTTGATCGGATTTCCGATAATGAGGCATGTATGAACCTTTATGGCCATAAGAATGAAAATATTTTCCAATCAAAATTGCCTATTCGGTGCCGACTCGGTAAATGACCGCCGATTCGGTATTTCGTCGCACCCAAAAACCTACCAGACGAAGTAAACATTTCTCTTAAAAATATGAAAAGAGGGAAGGGTCCAGGAGGAGATGGAATAGTAGCACATTAACTGTTGGATGCAGGAGTAGAAGTTGTTACATAGCCTATGATTTCATCATCCTTTGTGTAATTCTAACGTACAGTATGCTGCATGTTTGATCACAAGCGTGTTCTACCTCACTCCCCCCTTCTACCCTTATCGTAGAGTAAGTCGTTTTTTTCTATTGTTCAGAGCAGGATTGTCAACTCTTTGTCCCCTATGGCTTCATTTGCGCGTCCTTCTTACAATTTGTATCAAGCTCTGCCGGCCCCTATATAATGAGCTCAGTCTCTACGTTAATTGCCACTTAGATCTACTCCTCATTTTGCTCACATCTCTGTCCTCCCCTGTACAGTTGTTATTATTGTGAGTGCTCAGGAAGTCTCCAACCATCTAGCAGCTGTGTAATTTGAGTATAAGTGTTATTACATTTTTTCTTGTACTGTATAGCATCAGGTGTTAATTCGTAGGCCTAGTGAGGTTTTTGTGATTCATGTGTTTTGGGTGTCAGCCATTATTAATAATATTTTGTATCTGTAATAATATATCTTGCATTCACTGAGTATTATCTGGTATTGTCATTTTATCAGGGCTGACTTAGATAAATTTACTCTTGCTAATTTCGTGTTAATAGAGGCTATTTGCAGTTAACCATATATTTAACCTGTTTTTTGCCATTACATTATCCTTATGAGTCCTGAATGTTTTGTTGTTAGTTTGAGCATTAAACTTTGACTTGTAATTTTACCTAACTCTTTTGTTTTGAACCTGGAACTTTACGGGACAATAGTGATTTTTAGTATTCTCACTTAAAGTGTAAATAATCTTTCTCTGTTCCGTAACAAAGTACTAAACAGTCTCTCTCACTTTCGTACTCAGTGTATAAAAAAGAAAATTCCCAAAACATGGGCGTAATGCAACAGTTGTTTTACTTTATATAAAAGGCGACTCAAAAGATCTTAGTAACTATCGACCCGTTTGCTTATAATCTGTCATTAACAAACTCTTCACTAAGGTCCTAACGAACAGAATAACAACATATTTGGACGAAAACTAACCTCGTGAACAGGCAGGATTCCAAAGCTGGTATTCGACAACTGGTCATCTATGCACATTGAATCAGCTAACTGAGAATACTCCAGAATATAGTAAACCAATGTACTTAGGTTTTGTTGATTGTGAAAAGGCTTTTGACCCAGTGGAACACATAGCAATTATACATTCATAACAAGAAGTAAATGAGAACATCGTGAAACTGCTCGAAAACATATATAAAGAGGGAGCTGCTACAGTTTAATTACATAAAGACTCGGAAAAAATAAAGACTGAGAAGGGCATGCATCAGGGAGATACAGTTTCACCAAAATTATTTACTGTCTAGAAAGTATTTTGAAAAAGCTAGACTGGGAAAACAAATTAGTAAACGGAGATGGAGAAAAGCTATTTAAGGTTTGCATATGACATTGTTCTAATCTTAGAAACAGCAGAGACATTACAAGAAATGTCAAATGACCTGAACGGGGAATGTCTCAAGGTAGGGCTAAAGATGAACTGGAGTAAAACTAAAGTACTGTAATGTTTAATCCACATACACCAAAGAGCGTCATCAGAATAAGCAAAGAAATTCTTAAAGAAGTAGAGGAGTAGAATACTAAGGGCAAATAATAAAATTAACGAAAGATTATGAGAGCGAAATAAAAAGACACATAACAATAATGGAAATCTTTCGGAAAACACGAGACATTACGAGAAGTAACTTGCCAATATGTATGAAACGAAAAGTATATAACGAATATATAGTTCTAGCTGTGACGTACGGTTGAGACCTGGAAACTTAAAAAATTGATGGAAAATAAACTAATCCGTTCTCAGAGAGCAATGGAAAGGTCAATGTTGGGAATATCTTTAAGAGACAGGAAAAGATCAGCGTAGGTGAGAGAGCAGACTAAAATCTTAGACATTACAGGAGTTATAAAAAAACACAAAAATGGAGGTGGGCAGGCCATGTAGCAAGAGGCTGACTGTCTGGACACTAAGAGATTATAAGCGTAGCAGGAAAAGGCCAGACGGGAGGTGGAGAGATGAGACAGAGAAATCTGCAGGGAAAACGTGGCAGCAATTGGCTCAGTTAACTCGTGGAGAAAGTTGGGGGAGACCTTCGTTCCGCAGTGGACATGTAATGACTGATAATGAAGATGATGATTTATTATGGGGGATAGCGCGGACGCAGTCCCCCACTTTCAAAAACTGCGCACTCGAGTTAACCACATATGGGTTTAAACAGGGGTCAGCACCACCGGAGTGCAATGGTGGGCCTCGTCCTGGGAGAACCACCTTCGTGATCACAGTATCTCTTGTGCCAGGTAAGTATGCAGCCACCGTCAGCACGCGGACCCAGACCTACCACCGCTAAGAACTTTATTTTGCTTTTTGGTGGTTTTAACTTTATTCACTTCTTTACCTCCCCCCACCCAAAAAAAAAAAAAAAAAAAAAAAATAGTGGACTATTATATTTTCTTCTAATTGTCGTGTTATGATTTCATTGAGAATTTTCTCTATTCGTCCACACATACAATATCATAAAAGACCGTTTAGTAAAGTTGGACCTTAATAGTTGAAGCGAACAAACCTAACAATTTTTAGCCGAGAGCCAAGCATATCTGGACAGTTCAACAGAGAAATGAGACCCCCTAACGGTCTTCTCAAGGGATTTGTTGGAAACTTCTTAACAGTTTTAGATTTGTTTGTTTATTTCTCTCATCTCTTGCTCTTGTTTTCACGAAGAGCTATCGCTTCTGACATGCTATTACTCCTGGCTCATTCTCATATTAATCCTCTTCTAACAAAGAGTCAGAAGCTGTAGAAATTGTTGTAATCGCCATTCTCCATTGAAATGTGTATCCTGACTTTCATTGACTTTTCCTGATCGCTTAGATGTGTTAAAACTACAATGTTCACAGAAAACGTTGCCAAAATTATAAGGCTCCTCAATCAAATTTTCAGATTTACCCGTATTCCCAACCAAATCTCAGACAGTCATCGCTGTACAACTCAATCAGACAAATCACCCAATATTCCCTCGTTATACAACACATCCCATAAATACCGCTTCACTAGAAACTCATAGTTATAGCTGGATTTGTATGAAGTGTATGGAAAGACAGTTTTGATGGGTAAAACGATATATTTGTAAACACATTTCACACATACACACACACAAAAAAAAACACTTCCCCTCATACAAATAGACTGAGATATAGCGACAAACTGATGTTTACTGACCACAAAATTACATTTAGGATTACATTTATGTATCCAGAAGTGGTCTACTAAAAAAAAAAAAAAAAAAAAAAAAAAAGACATTAAAAGTAGGAAATACAGTAAAATATATGACAGGAACACAAGTGAAATAAGAGTGGCGCAGGTGCCCTTTTACTAATCGTTATTACAAATTGAATAAGCACTTCTAAGCATCTGCATCTTGTGAAACAATATAAGTGAACGAAATGAACAATCGTAAAATCAAAGCGGAATGGAGGCGAAATATAAGAGCTGTAGCTAAGACAAAAAATTAAAATTCCTTGGCATGGAATGCAATCAGAAATAACATAGATGCTAAGTTAATTAGAGAATGGGAGTGCAACGTTAAGCCCAAAATGGAGGATGAAGGATGAAGTTTGTTAGTTGCTTTTGTTGAAGGAGCTGTCTAGCCGACTTTGTCAAGAAAAGATGTTCCCTATCAACTACAATTTTCATAAAGCCAGAAAAACACTTAAATGGGCCTGATATCTAAGGAGGGATGGTTCTGCAACAGCCCTTCCCTCCCTATGACCAGTACTGAAAGGAATGCAACAGTACCTTTAGTCTGGTTGCACGGTCATTTTCAAAGTGTGGTGTTGAATAAGTGGTGTCAGAAGATGTCTCGAAGACTGATCTTGAATCCAAACTAACTGATGCATTTTCCCTGCTCTAGCGGGAGACGCAGGGAACTAATTTGATCTGAGCCTCTGCCACACACCTATTTCATTACCATGCTTCAAAACATGCTTCGAAACTGATGACATGAACCAACCTTAACCTGTTGAATCCTGTGATCTCTCTCTCTCTCACACACACACACACACACACACACACACACACACACACACACACACACACACACATTTAAATTCAGGCTACCGGAGAGATAATAACATACTAGCTTAGGACAAATCCAAACTCAGCTAAAAAAAAAAAAAAAAAAAAAAAAAGGAAGAAAAATACGGTTCCATGATTTTTTTCCTCTTCCCACGCTCCTCAGTTGAACCCAGTGTTATGGTTGGTCTTGCATATGGTCTTTGCTGCCGTGATGAACTCTTGTGCCGTGTACCCGTGCTCACAAAGGTTCACAAGCACGTAGGATGCACGGAGGGCGTACGGGTTCTGCAATTGCAAGAACATTATGCAGGAACTGAGACGTATTATAAGAAACCATGACGATTTCCTAATATATCCTATAACGATTTATTCTGGACATTGCACTTCATATTCTGTATATCAGTGATGCAGACTATGTCGATATTTATGCATTTGTAAATCGCTTTTGAGATTTCAGAACACCTCTTCCATAGTGATTCACTTACATATTATGCCTAATTATTTTCTGTATTACTGATGTAAACTTGGTTATCATAAAGAAACAAATATGCAGAATAAATCGAAAAGAATGAGCTGCTAGGATGCCGTCTATGCTACACACACACACACTCACACACACACACACACACACACACACACACACACACACACACACACACACACACACACACACACACACACACACACACACACACACACACACACACACACACACACACACACACACACAGCATCAAAAAAGATCATTCGACACTGACCTCCCCAACACTGAAGCACACGCTGTAAAAGTAGTCTGTGGCCTCCTCAAAGCAGTGGTGGTGGTTGATGTGCTGGTGGTGGTGGTCGCGAGTCAGTTCCTTGGCCAATTCCAGATCACCCTTAGTCAGCAGCGTAGTGATAGTCAGCATCGTCTTCTGGACCAGGCTGCGGTTCTGAAAGGCCAAAAGGGGCTATACTCTGTCCACTTTAACTTAGTCTAAAATTCCCATTTCTCCATTATGACTGCTGAATTATAACAAGGGATTAATTATAGAATATGGCGCTATACTGCCTTTACTCAAACTTGGCTTAAAACTGCCATCCTTCCATCTTTGTGGCTGGGCTGTAGTATTGAATTAACATTTGAATATAGTGTTAGACTTGAGGAAATGCTATTGAAAATATATAGAGCCATAGCAATATCATTTTATGTCACGAAGCTACGTGAAATAAGCTGCGAGAGGACGAAAATCTGGGCTAAATTATAACAAAAACGATGTGAATATACCCATCTCCTGCAGTCTTCGATCCTCCTCTTGGAAGTTAGGGAGGGAACTAGGGGATATTTGTACGACCAAGCAGCGGAGCCCCCTGGTCATATCAGTGTCACCACATGAAGGCGTCACTCTCCAGCACCTTCCAGTACATGTTAAAATGAAAAATGAAAATACGCAAGAGTTACCATAATTCCCTTACCTGTTGAAGCTGGCTCATCTGTTCCTTCCAGTACCTGTTCTCAGGCAGGCCCAAGGTGGTGTTTATTTTGTGCTTCACAATTACTTCAGGCACGTCTGGATTGGGCACGGCTGATTGCTGACACGGAAGGTATTGGGCTGATAATATTTAAACTGCTTCTTGTATTATCTATGTAATATTATACGATACTGTATTAATTTAAACTTATTTCTATATATTTCTATGTACGTTATAACCACAAAGTACTGACTTACATTATGACCAGAGGGTACTGTCTCTGTAATATTCACACTACGTCTTATATAATCCATGTGATACTAATACATGTAACATAGGAAAAGGGGTATTGGGTATGTAATGTTTAAATTATTTCTCACATAATTCATGTAATATTATAGCCAGAAAGTACTGACGATATAAAATTGAAACTACTTCTAATGTGATCCATGTACGAGTATTCTTGTAGCCAGAATATTGGATACGTAATCATTTAATTATTTTTTATATAATTCATGTAAGCTTATAAACTCCGCCTTCCTCACCAAGCAAGGATCTTTGTAGGCACTGAAAGGGCCGTAGTTGACTCTCTGGGGATTGGCGCCTCCCACAAAATCCCCCACTTCAAGGGTGTCGAGGGAGGTCTGCCCCCACTGCATGACATGGGATGTTGTTGTCTCGTTCTTTATTAGAGTGTACTGTGCCTTCAGCGTCTCCTTGTTTACGTCCTCCTGAGGGGTTGTCACGGGGTTTTTAATGTATATACAATATTAAAGAATAATTATTCAATAATACTGAGAACAGCGACAATGAATTATCATGTTAAATCAAGCAATGATTACTTTATGCCGGCTTACTTCGCTGATTCTCTGAGGACGAGAATTTATAAACTTTCTCAACAGTACACAGCAGAGACTAATTCCTCACAATTGCTGTTTGTTAGTACTGTTAGCCTCTGGAGAAAGTGACTTCACCCCTGACAATCAATAACTAATGCTATTAATGATAACAGGTTCTTGCTGATGCATTAACTCCTGGTTGCACAACGGATTTTAAGCTTAATACAAAGGGACTGGCCTAAGTACCAGTTATGAATAGCAAAGCGTTTATGCAAACTAGGAGCTATAAGTGAAATAAGCTTAATATGGAAAATAAAACACAAGTTTACACTACATTATGCTAAGTTTACACTACATTATGCTCAAGGAAAAGAACTTAAATTTATTGATTACAATAAAATAAATTTACGTTACATTTCAAAATGAATTCAAAATAAGGAGATCACACTCACTCGCTCACTCAAAAGCTAAACTCTTAAACCTAGGAAAAAATGAAAAGAAATACTGGTCAAAGAGTGGACTAAGCGGATGACTGGGAGTCGTTGAAGAAGGATACTGCACACGCTTAAGTCTCTCGCCAATCACACTAGGTGGAAATTCAGGAACTGGACAATGGCAGCACTGCTACGCACTGGGCCCAACCTGCTTTCACAGCACTCAAATCTTGACTGACTTCAAATCGTGAGAAAGAGGAGTGTCGAAACGCATTGCTAATGGCTAGAATGAGCGAAACACGCCCATAATAAATTGCTCAGCGGAAGTGCTAATGTCTCGCACAAAGACGATCATTTATGACACAGTGAAAAATTGTTCTGAAAACACTCCCAACCGGGTGAATACATGACAGTTGACTGAGTGATAAATACTGGGATTCCACTAGAATTCGCGGTTTCCCACCGAAGTTGATGTCACGAGCTTATTCAAATACAAAATCGCTCCGACTCGTGACATTAAGCCCCATAAAAATAAAAATAAAATTTCTTCAGAAATTTTTTTTTTCAATATACCTACATATAAATCCTTACTCAGTCACACAAGATTCACACTGTGCTGTGTGTGTGCTATCCTGCTACAAGAGAAAGTCACAGTCGCCAGTGAGCGGAACAAAACTTTGTATTTACATTAATAGAAGCAAGCTTGAGTGAAAAACTCCATGACGACGGTGAAAAATCCTGTACTCAGGTCAAACTGAGCAAAAAGTTCACTACATTTACATTAACAATTAACTGTTATGTAGCGTGATGTATGTAATACACGGTGTAGGTGTTACAGTTGTGATGTAACTGTACCTACATGTAAAATTACATAATGCAAATCAATAATAAATGATGACGACGAGGCAGAAGAGAAGAGGCGGCAGCATGCGTCAGGGATGATCAGCTGTTCTGCACGGCAATGCTGCACCCGCCAGCTGCACCTGCGAAAGGAATCAAGATGGAGCATCAAAAGTGTCATTTCTCTCTCTCTGCCTAGCAATCAGTACTGATGTCGTTATTAACCAGGAAACATAGTCTTAGGATTCACAAATCGCTCAGGACCCTTACAGTTTACTGGTTAACGGTTATTAACTAGGAAACGTGCCAGTTCTTGAATTGCTCAAATCTCTTAGAATTGGCAGTTTACTAGTTAACCTAACATTATTAACCAGGAAACGTGCCAGTTCTTGAATTGCTCAAATCTCTTAGAACGGGCAGTTTACTAGTTAACCTAACATTATTAACCAGGAAACGTGCCAGTTCTTGAATTGCTCAAATCTCTTAGAACGGGCAGTTTACTGGTTAACCTAACTCTACACTTAAAGTTAATGACAGGATGCTGAGAATCGCTACACAATCTCTGGCAGGTCACGTTTTAACACCCACCGTGGGTGTGAACACTCGTGTAGATATTGTGCATTCTCCGGGAATCCTCAGAGAGGCCCACAGCTCGAGACGTTCCACAAGGTAATTCATACACAGCCTCGAACTGTCTCTGCAAGGTTCTCAAACTTCCCCCTTAACTTATGGTATACATGTATATACAAGTCCTGGACGTAACGTGTCCTGTGGGACCAACGGGTAAGTCGTCAGCAATTACTGGTACACTTTTAACTGGGAACCAGGCTGGTCCTTGGATTACTGAAATCTCTGAGGACACCTATCTTACGGAACCCAGCATACAACAGTTGCCCGTGTTAGTCAGCAGTTAGCAGGCGAGACGTCATGTCTGCACCTACGTTATCACTTCCCTTGATGTATCTCACAATAAGGTTAAACTGCTGTAAATACATTGTCCAGCGTGTCAATCTTGCATTAGCCATCTTGGTCGTGCTGAGACTAGTGAGTGGCATATGATCAGTTTCCAGAGTGAATGGTGCCCCATATAAATAATAATAGTATTTCTTAACCCCCTAAACCATGGCCAAGAGTTCCTTCTCAACAGTACTGTAATTCCTCTCGGCAGGTTTTAGCTTACGGCTGTGGTATGCCACTGGGAAGATTCCACCTTCCGATTCCTGCATCAATACAGCACCTACTCCATCTTGTGAAGCATCAGTGCTCAGTATGAAAGGTTTGTTGGAATCAGGCAACTGCAAGATAGGCTCCTTGCACAACATGTTTTTAAGGGCGGCAAAAGATCTCTCTTGCGCTTCTCCCCATTCAATGGTGTTTGGAGCATATTTCCATAGTACCTTGTACAATGGTTGGGCAATGAGAGCAAAGTTGGGGATAAAACTCCTATAATACCCCACTAGGCCAAGGAATGCCCTAACCTGTCATGGGTCTCGGGGCTTCTCTAACCTTCCTAATCTTGTCACCCTGACACCTGCAGTGATTGTTGCCAACAATATGTCCGAGGAACTCCACCTCACTGTGAGCAATTTTACATTTGCTAGGCTTCACAGTCATGTTGAAACTCTGGAGTCTACTGAAGACAATTTCCAAGAGTCTGAGGTGCCCCTCCAACGTGGCAGAATGAACGAGGACATCATCAACGAACATCTCTACTCTTACAATACCATGGAGCACTTGTCTCATGGCACGATTGAATACTGCTGGGGAATTGGTAAGTCCAAATGGGAGGACTTTAAACTGATACAACCCCCTAGGAGCAGCAAAGGCAGTGAACTGATGGCTCTCGGGGTGAAGGGGAATCTGGAAGAATCCCTTCGCCAAATCGAGCTTCGTAAAATATCGTGACCCTGCCAGCTTGGAGAAGATGGCAATGTGGTCACCCATCGGCTCAGCATCCACTTTGGTGATTGCACTGAGCCTCCTATAGTCGCCACAAATCCTGACTCCACCATGTTTCTTGTGAACTACTACCATTGGACTGCAGTAAGGAGATGAGGATTTTTCAGTAATACCTGCAATCTCCATGTCAGCAATTTCGTTGTCTGCTGCACCCAGTAGTCGCATGGGAATCGGATATGACTTAACCTTTATGGGAGTATCGCTGGTCAACTCAATTTTGTGACAATCAACCTTTGCAAGTCTAGGTTGGTCAGAGAAGACATCAGCATACCGACAGAGCAGTGTCCTTATGGCATTCTGATCACCTAATGCTAAGTCAGTGTTAAGTAAAACATCTCCGACAGTCTCTTCCTGATGGGACTGAGCGGTTAAGGGCTCGTCATCATGGTCATCACCTGGGATCACTGCGGCTGCCCCGGTTTCTCCCAGTAGCTGGTCACTATCATCAGCTACTCGTAGGCCAGTCTCCTCGGGGCCTGACTCATGATAAGCCTTCAACATGTTAATGTGGAACCTTTTGCAAAGATTCCCCAATTGAATTATGTAGTTGAGGTCTGAAATGCTCTCTACTACATCAAATGGACCCTTCCACTGCGCCAACAACTTGTTCTGGGCAGTGGTGAGTAACACCAAGCACTTATCGCCTGGACTAAACTTCCGAAGTTTTGCCTTCTTATCATAATAGGCTTTCTGAACTTCACGCGCCATGATCAGTTCTTCCTTAGCTAACTCGCACATCGACTGGAGGCGGTCAGCTAGATCAAGGACGCAGGTGTTGGTGGTCTTGACTTCAGGGTCGGGTTCTTCATTGTCCCATAACTTATGAAGGACTTGAAGTGGTCCACGGACCGACCTTCCATACACCAGTTCAAAGGGTGAGAACTTCAAGGAGTGCTGTGGGGCTTCTCGATAAGCAAACAAAAGAGGAGCAATGAACCACGGCCATTCCTTTGGCTGTTCAGCGGCCATGCGCTTTAACATCTTCTTGAGAGTCCCATTGAACCTCTCACATAGTCCGTTACACATGGGATGATAAGGCGTAGTTCGCAGGCCTCGGATGGACAACAACCTGAATGCTTCGTTCATCATTCCAGAGGTGAACTGCGAGCCCCGGTCGCTTAAGACCTCTTTGGGGATACCTACGCGACAGAACACTTCGATCAATGCCTCAGCAACAGTGACGGCCTCTATATTCTTAAGGGTCATGGCTTCAGGCCACCGTGTGCTGAAATTAACAATAGTGAGGATATACCTTGATCCATCACTTGCCCTAGGAGAGATTGGCCCAAAAATGTCAACTGCTACTCTCTCGAACGGTTCAGAGATTACAGGCATTGGTTTCAATGGCACTGGACGGACACGTCCCCGGTCAGTGGTATGCTGACACACGTCGCAGGAACGCACAAGCCTTTTTATTTCCTGTCCCATTCCTGGCCAGAAAAAGTCAGCATGGATGCGGTCAGAGGTTTTCTTTTGGCCCATGTGGCCTCCTATGACTGAACAATGACCCAATTCAAACACTGCCCGGTGATACTTTGCGGGAACAACGAACTGCAGTTGAACCTCGCCCTGGGGTGTTTGTGACTCACGGTATACCCGTCCTCGCTTGCGAAGGAACCTGGCTTGACTCCCCGTGAATACTTAATCACTTTACCCTCTAGCTTCTTACACACTGAGGCAAGTGTCGGGTCAGACTGTTGTTCTTGGACAACGTCTTGACTATGAATCAAATTTTGCTGTGTTGCAACGGTCAATGGGGTGACACGATTTGGAGCCTTGGCCATGGCTCGTGTTACTGCAACAGCCGAAGTCTGAGTAGCAACATCTATGGCACAACTGTTTTTGACACCCGGTATGTTGCCAATAATGAGGTCAAACAAGGGTTCTGGCATGACAACAGCAGCTGTCAAGCCAATGTAGAAAGGAGATGCCACCTGGATACGTGCCTCAGGGAACAATCTCACTGACCCATCAATAAGTCTAACTTGGATCTTCTTACCCGTGTACTCGTCGGGCTGAACTAAACTTTGCTTGACAGAGCAACCCGAGGAACCATTATCTCTCAGTACATTTACAGAAACACCTCCCACAAACCCTGGCTGAACAAGAAAGGCAGTGTTTCTGGTGGAAGTGTCTCAGGAGGTAGCAGCCAGTCATTGGTGAGACTGTGGAACAAACGATGCAGAAAATGTGGCGCCCTGAGAACTTGATACCTGAGGGGTCGTGCTCACCATCTGAGGAACTGGAGCATTGACCACCTGTGGAGGAGTGTTCACTGTCACTGGGGAACTAGTGAACTGCAGGGAAGTACCTGTACTGGTGGGGTTGGCACCACTGTATGCTTGTTGTGGCATAAGGGCTGCATTTGCATCCTGCCTCTGATACACTAAAGTCGATTGTCCCGACTGAGGGTTACGTGGTTTGTCCTTGCCCTGCTGCTGCTTGAAATACCGGTACTGCTGCTGGTTAGGGTTCTGTTTATCGTACTGCTTCCACTCAGGTTTCTGAGTGTTTTGCCCCTGGTCCTTCTTCTGCGGTTTTGGACCTTGGCCATTATTCTGAAAACGGCCTTGTTGCTGGGGTTCAGTCTGAGACGGTTTCCCAGATTTATCAGGTTTTCTGTTCCAGGTATGCTGCTAGCGAGTTTGATACCCGTATGCAGTGAAGAATGCGTCAGCCTTCTTCACCATTTGGCTAGCATCTCTTACCTGGCAGATCTTAAGCTGAGCCATAAGTTCAGTAGGGCACGACTTTTCCAGCTGTGTGCGCAGCATAAGGTCAATTATCCCCTCACGCATGGAAGGAGTGTCATCTTTCTCCATCCACTCATCTAAGTAAGCAGTAAGCCGGTTAAGAAACTGAACAGCAGTCTCTTTATCCTGTAAACGTGCCCTCATGAACTGATTCTTGGCGTCGTCAACTGTGAGGCCGTACGCTTTGACGAGTGTGGCCTTCATCATCTCACACGTGAGATTGTCTCCACGAATTTTGTGGAGAATATCGAGGGCAGGGCCTGAAACAGGCTAAGAAACTGAAGCCGCTTAGCTGCATCATCCAGCTGGTACAGTTGAGCCATGTCTTCAAAACGAGCTATGTATGGCTCGATTCGCTTGCCTTCCTTGTATGGGGGAAGCTTGATGTGTGGGGTCACCATAATATGTGCAGGGATAGCGCTCGTGGAGCTTGGGCCAGCTGCACCAGATGTGTCTGAAGCCAAGGAATCTCGCTTGAGTTTCAACATTTCAAATTCATGTTTTTCGCGTGCTTCTCGCTCAGCACGTTCGTTTTCTCATTCTCTCTCTTGTTCCTCACACTGTTCTCGCTCATGTTCTAATTCGAGTTCTTGCTGTTTTTGCCTGTGTTCTAACTCGAGTTCGCATTGTTTCCGCTCGTGTTCGCGGTGTTCTCGCTTGTGTTCGCACTGTTCTCGCTTGTGTTTGCACTGTTCTCGCTTGTGTTCGCACTGTTCTCGCTCGTATTCGCGCTCCTTTTCGCGTTCCTCACACTGAATTCGACGCTCTTCACGAGCATCATCCTCGCACTGCTGTTCGTAATTAAAACCAGAGAGGACAAAGTCCTTAATTTTCTCCGGATCCGTAAGCCCCATATTTTTGGCTTCCTGTACATAGACGCTGGTGGACATGATGCTAACTCAATCTAAGTAAACTAGCGACTCAGTGCTGACTGCAATTTTTTCAGAGAAAGATGCCAATAATCGAGAATAAAGAATATAGGCACAGGTTAGTGGTGACCAGTTTTATCTAATTAAACTGGTAAAGAAAGAAAATTAAACAAGCAACTGACTGTGAAAACTATTAATTAATAATCACCAGTAAGATAGTGCCTATAGACTTTAATGATAAATAGCTAAGTATGAGTGAGTGAGTATTATCTCGTGAATAGCTTTAGAGCTAGGAGTTAATATCCTGGCGAGGTCGCCAATTGTCACGGGGTTTTTAATGTATATACAATGTTAAAGAATAATTATTCAATAATACTGAGAACATCGACAATGAATTGTCTTGTTAAATCAAGCAATGATTACTTTATGCCGGCTTACTTCGCTGATTCTCTGAGGATGAGAATTTATAAACTTTCTCAACAGTACACAGCAGAGACTAATTCCTCACAATTGCTGTTTGTTAGTTCTGTTAGCCTCTGGAGAAAGTGACTTCACCCCTGACAATCAATACCTAATGCTATTAATGATAACAGGTTCTTGCTGATGCATTAACTCCTGGTTGCACAACAGATTTTAAACTTAATACAAAGGGACTGGCCTAAGTACCAGTTATGAATAGCAAAGCGTTTATGCAAACTAGGAGTTATAAGTGAAATAAGCTTAACCCGCCCCGTCCCGACCACTTTTTGACCACTGGTACCCCCCAATCCCGACCATTTTTTGACCCTTTTTTTTTTGCTTAAACTTTCGCTTTTGGTCAGAAACAATGGTCAGTGGCAAAGAAAGTGGTCCCCGGGGTCCCTAATTACCCTAACCAGGTATGCCTTGGTCCCACCTGGCCCTGTGTTCTCCGTAGGCGGTCTGAGCCTCTAACGTTTTCTATGGTATTATAAGTCTGGGAAACCAATGAAAGTAAGTAGATATGTATTTATTACAAACATAAAAACATGTGATAAAAGAGTATATTGGATTTTATACAAAAATAGAGCAGAAATAAGCATTGTACCATCGTGCGAAACAAGCAAAATCGGCCAACTTGGTCACGATGAATCGCTAACATTCTAAAATCATGATACATATAATTTTTTTTACTTACATAATACTTCTACAATAACATTATACCATTTTACATTTTATTGAACTGTTTTTACGTATTCACAGGCCTTTTGATAACATTTAGCGTAATGTTAGTGCTTATTTACGTAGTGAGTGAACTCGCTGTGACTGTTGTTTCAACTCGTATTGTGTTTTTTATACTTCCTTAATACTTTTCTAATATTATTATATACTTTTCAACTTTATAGAACTGTTTTGAGATTATTTCAGGCCTTACGTAAATATATAGCGTAATAATAGCGCATAATAACACACACGGTGAAGTCGCTATGACAACTATTTCAACTTACAACCTATTTTTGTACTTATATAATAATTCTCCACTAACATTGCACATGTTTACACTTGATATAATTGATATCACATAATTTCAGAACTTACGATGGAACTGAGCGTCATATTTGCGCGTACTTACACAGGGAGTGTTATTGCGATATCATTTGTTTCATCTTACACTAGTATTCAACTTATAAAATACCTTACTACTAACATTACAACAAATTCCACTGTATATAATTCGTATCACATACTTACTGACCAGAATGTGGGTGTACTCGTGACATCAATTATTACAACTTACACTATTGTTCAACTTATACGTTTTATTCATGCTAACATTACACCCGTTTCCACTTTATTTCCTTGCTATCACATATTTACTGACCAGATTTACACAGTGGGTGTAGTTTTGATATCAATTCTTTCCACTTACACTAATTCTCAACTTATACATTACTTTTCTGAAAAAATAACACCCGTTTCAACTTTATATTTGACTTAGCACCTACTGACTGGCCTTACCATTATAATGAGCGTCATTTCGCCTTCCCACACAGTTTCAGTAGTGTAGGAAATTATGATACTCCTTGAAACAAGGCTGAAGGCACAACGCAACATTGCACTCGACACACTCGTATCTTGTGTCTTTTCTCTGAGTGGATGGTCTGACTGTCGAGTGCTTACATACATGGCAGTGACGCTGGGGTTTACGACGGTTTGGGTCGGAAGGGATTGTGCTGGGATAGTGGCGTCCTGCAAAACGTAGGGGAGTCTGAGCAGCCATGGGGGTGCGGGTGCGGTGTGTGGGTCTGTCCTGGGCATGCTTGACGATTATTTCACGTGCCAGCTCCCTCACAAACCCCTCAAAGGTCTCGGATACTCCGGTGGTCACTGCGTGCAGGTAGTGGGCGTTCAGGACCGTGATGTCGAGCAAGTGGAAAAAGAGTTTCTTGTACCACTTCATCGTGGTCCTGGCACAGTCAACACTTGAAATCATCGAGTCTGACTGATCAACTTGCCTCATGTTCAGATTATAGGCAAGTACAGACTCAGGTTTCCATACGTTGCGCCTCCTCTCGCTACGGTGATCCACGGAGTCTGTGCGGTGCATCAGGGGGCTGTGAACAGTTGATAGGAGGCAAACTTCCCTGTTGTGGTTCCACAGGCTTGCAAGGATGTTATTGGCCTGGAAGAAAACCACCTCGTTCTTGTCAAGTTTCCTCCCTATCTTGACCATATGGCGACGGTTTCTCTTGACTGTACCACAGACTCCGGTGTCGTGTTGGTGGAGGAACCTAGCAAGAAGAGGGCTAGTGTACCAGTTGTCCAGGTACAACACATGACCACGATGAAGGTATTCTTCTATCATTGTCTTCACCACGGCCCCAGAGAGTCCTATACTCCGATCTTCTGTTATATCTGTCTTTGAGCCCGTGTACAAGACTATGTCTTGCACATAACCAGTCTTACAGTCACACATAACAAAGATCTTGAACCCGAAACGGTGTCTCTTGCTGGGTATGTACTGCCTAAAGGAAATATTGCCTCTCCACAACACAAGACTCTCGTCTATGACGAGGTCTCTGTAGGGATAAAATGAGGAGTGGAACATTTGCCGTAAATGATCAAATACCAGCCTAATTCTCCTCATTTTATCAGTGTTATTTGCATTGGCTGGATCTTCTGCATCAAAAAAGTGGAGGCGGCCGAGAATATACAGAAATCGGTTACGACTCATCACCTTTCCAAAGAAAGGTGTGAGGATGATTGGGTCAGTTGTCCAGTAGGCAGGAATTTGGTTTTTCCTTACCACACCCATCAAGATAACCAGGGCCAAAAATAGGAACATCTCCGAAATTGTCACGGGATAGTCATACTGTTGGGAATGCCTGCTCGTGGTTCCCAAACGTTCACTTTCACGGTGCTGTGATTGTGGAAAAATATTAGTTTGTTCAACTATGCGCCCCACAAACGCCTCACCAAAGAACAAGTTGAAAAAATCCACCCTTGACGAACCTGCATTTACACCTGGAGCCGTGCAACCTGACCGCCACTCCTCAGTGAAAGGGTGAATGATGGGAGTAAAATTACTCCCATCTTCCCAGTTCCACGTGACACCACCGTCTCCAGCCACGTCACCATCGTCCCCTTCGTCAGGGTGGGGAGGTGAGGGTGATGGGGGAGGTTGGGGAGGTGGAGAGCGGCGCCTCTCATCACTCGCACTTCTCTTCCCTCTCCCTTTTCCTTTACCCTTTCCCTTCCCTTTCTTTCCTTTCCCCACATCCTGGGGCTGTGGGGAGGAAGTTTGGGAATATTCAGGGGCGAAAGAAGTGCTGGGGAGTGACTCCACCAACTCTCCCCTAGGCCTACGAGCACCACGTGCTCGTGCTGCCTCCCTCACACCACTTGCCCCTTCACCCTGCACTACCCCCACACCACTCTCACTTTCACCCTGAGCTGCCGCCACAACACTTTCACTTTCTCCCAGCAATCCCACCACACCACTTGCCACTTCCCCAGACAAAGTACTTTCACCATACCTTATATGTCGTCTCGCCCCACCTTCTGATCCTCGTGGTGATATTTTCTCTTATCCCAACCACGCGGCGATATCACGTCCTAAGCCTCCGTCATCCTCATCGTCCTCATCCTTGTCCTCATCAGATTCGGGATGGAGAGATAGCTGTGCACGTGGTTGGGGAGCAGGCTGGCCTTCCCTTGCCTTACGGTATGTCACATACCGCGTTTTTCGGGGCGAAGGGACCTCCTCATCACTGCTACTTATTTCTTCCTCTGGCTGGACGTAATCGCGATCTACCACATCATCGTCGAGTGGAGAATCACTATCTCCAGTGAAGGTTTCCAGGGCGGATGCTATTTCCTCATCTGAGAGACCTTTCCGCGCCATGTCTGACCTGGGTCACTGCTAGCAGGTGAGTGACCGAGACAAGGACGAGCGCGGGTCACGCGGGGTCTAGTACGCTGCCTGCCTGGCGGCAGGTAGGGGAGGCTTGGGTACGTGGACGAATCGAAAATCTCGCGCGAATTTTGAAAATTGTGGAAATTATCAACCTTGCAATTGCAGGACGTTGAAGTACGTCGACGGGATTAGCTGTGACATAACGTGAGGACGTGGAAGTATGTCGATGGGACGCCGCGGGTTAATATGGAAAATAAAACACGAGTTTACATTACATTAAGCTCAAGAAAAAGAACTGTTAAACTTATTGATTACAATAAAATAAATTTGTTACATTTCAAAATGAATTCAAAATAAGGAAATCGCACTCACTCGCTCACTCAAAAGCTAAACTCTTAAACCTAGGAAAAAATGAAAAGAAATACTGGTCAAAGAGTGGACTAAGCAGATGACTGGGCGTCGTAGAGGAAGGACACTGCACACGCTTAAGTCTCTTGCCAATCACACTAGGTGGAAATTCAGGAACTGGACAACAGCGGCACTGCTACTCAATGGGCCCAACCTGCTTTCACAGCGCTCAAATCTTGACTGACTTCAAATCGTGAGAAAGAGGCGAGTGTCGAACCGCATTGCTAACGGCTAGAATGAGCGAAACACTCCCATAATAAATCGCTCAGCGGAAGTGCTAATGTCTCGCACAAAGACGATCATTTATGACAGTGAAAAATTGTTCTGAAAACACTCCCGACCGGGTGAATACGTGACGGTTGACTGAGTGATAAATACTGGGATTCCACTAGAATTCACGGTTTCCCACCGAAGTTGATGTCACGAGCTTATTCAAATACAAAATCGCTCCGACTCGTGACAGGGGTGGATATGAGAGACTGCATCATTATCTGTTATCTCTCAGTTTATTGCCCCAGCTGGATAGTAGAGGTCCTGGGCTAACCTATTCAGTCTATACATGTCAGGAAAAAAATGGCCAGTTCCTCATCCCTGAATGGCAGTATGTGAGCAGTAAACCCAACCACCCCTGGTATTTAAACCCCCATAAACCATATAAGGTCAGAAAGCCTTAATCCTCTAAACCATCAGGAGTCCAGTCTGTTTTATGACCGTCACCCAACACAGTAAATGATTGCCTGGGTTACATAACTTACAAATTACCATTTGGCTTGTCACTCACTTCAGAGTCACCTAAAGGAGACTACATACGGTGAGTGGATTGTGGTCGCCCCTACCTACCATATATTATTATTATTATTATTATTATTATTATCATCATCATCATCATTACTGTAACCATATTCTCCCTCTCGTTCTTATTCACTAACCCTGTCCGAGTCCTCCATCCACTTAACGCTAAACACGTCTCCCAGGAACGTCTGCATCTTCTCAATCCAGTAACAGGCACTGGAGGTCTCCGTGGTGTTGGAGGCGGACACAGCGTATACTGAGGGGGAGGGGGAAGGAGATGGTTAGAGGAGGGATGGGTGAAAAGATGATTGGGTTGGGGAACTGGTGGATTGTGGGATGATTGGAGGGGTACAAATGGGAGGGAATGAAGGATAGTTGGATGATTGGATGGTTGGAGGAAGAGATAAGTAGGATAGTTGGACTGTTAGCTGGATGGAAGGATAGATGGAGTGTGAGATGGGTGAATGCATAGTTGGACTGTGCAATGAATAGAAGGATAGGGTAAGCGGGAAAGAAGTGTTGCCCTCACCAGCCGTGAGGGCCACACTTTCCGCTCCCCCGCCCCCTCCACATCTCGTGACAGCTCGCATAGAAGTGGTAAGCACCATAACCTGCGATCATCGCAAACGCAAAGTACAGTAAAATTGGGTGGTGTGTTACTTGGTACTGGATTGTCCTATTGAGCAAATCATGTTCCATTTTCCTTTTAGCGATGTTGGAGATGTGGAATTTCATCTGTTATTCCGTACGGGTTTTACGGAGGAAGTCTTATCTAGTCTTGAATGTGATAACTCATTATACAGATATAAATATAAACAGTGTTGGTCCTGTAGATATGGGAATACCTAGCACTCCTAAATGTACAGTCACTCATAAAAGAAACGACCCCCCCGGTCAAGACACCTTTCAACCAATATGATATCGGTCCTGGTAACACTGTAAATGACGTCAGCTGCGTTTGGGGGAAGTTCATTCAAAGATCATTCGAAGTGTGTCGAGCCCATTCATTTAACCCTTGAGGCCGGGGGTTTCATTTGCATCATGTGCGGCATTAATGCATAAATGTTTCGGGTATGGGATTCTGTTATCACCTGAAAGTTCTTTGTTCTTGTAGCATAAAGTTAATTTTGTGTGAAGGACAACATAACAAGTCAGATATAATGTATGTTTGACTCGAATTGTGGATTGAAGCAGTGTTTCGTGCAGATTAACTCCGCCCTCCTCTCATAACACCCCTCCTCTTCCCCCCATATGGCTGACGTCAAATACACTGTTACCAACACTGAATACCCCGAGTTAGATTGCCTCAAACGCAGGGGGGGTCTTTTCTTTTATGAGTGACTGTACATATATCGGTGGCACTATGGCACCGGATACATCCAAGTTTTTTAATGTCATGTCATTCAATATTAGGTCATGTCACGTAAATTTCACAAGGTTCAAGATGGAGTTGCTGCAAGAGTTCGGCTCTTACGATGTAATCGGTTTGTGCGAGACACATCTTACTGACGATGTCGAACAGCTGTTCCAGCGGGATAATTACGCGTTTTTTACTAACAACTGCGGGGGAGATAAGGGCGGTCTTTGCTTATTTTTGAAGAACAGCTATTTCGCTCGTGTGAGATATGATTTATGTTTTATGCTGGAGCATTTACAAACCGTCTTTATAGAATCTGAATGTAATGGCAAAGATATAATTTTTGGTATGGTTTATAGAAGGGATTTAGATTTTCACCTATTTTTAAATGATTTTGAAGGTATTTTGGAGAAAAAATCTGGAGGGATTCGATGTATTATTATGGGGGATTTTAATGTCGACATCCTACGATACGATTCAGGGCAGTTTGTAAATGATTATCTTAAGTCCGTTCTGCGTGGATTGTGTGACAGTGCTGTCATTCTTAATGATAATATTTGGTGTAACTCACCAAAGCCAAAGGCAAACGTACTCAAAACTGATGTCACCGATCACTTCCCCGTTATTATGTCCATGAAAATACAAAAATGAGTGTGAAATGACCGATATACCATGAAAAAGTACAGGCTTAAAGGTAGTGAATACGATATTAATTTCTGTCTCTTATTGAGCGAAACAAATGGGGAATCCGTGTTACCGGAAAGATCTTATAGCGATTTCTTTGAAAAACTGAATGATATACTATGTAAAATTTACGATGAGTGTTATCCAGTTGTGGAAAGAACGGTTAAAAGTAAATATTTAAACAAACCTTGGATCACAGATCTCATTAGAAATTCGATAAAACGAAGAAGAATAGCATACAAGAAATACTTGAAAAAGCCCATCACTTTATGGAGAAGAATACAGAATATATAGAAATACGCTAAATAATGTTAAGAAGTAAGATTTGCCAGTTAGGTGTTCGAGAAGCATCTCGATGTTTCCCGATATTTACAGTGGTTTCGGTACTAGTCAGAGTTGCCAATTTGCCTGCTGTTTGTGTGCGTAGTTATTTCGTAAGATGCATTAATTTTTATGCCCTTTTTTTTCTCAATAATGTTACATTTACGTGATTGTTAAATTATGTAACTGAAATAAATTTTATATGCTAAATAATTTACAGTGTTATGTAAGAAAACTCTGGCATGTTTTGATGTCTCTTAGTTGGTAACTGTTATCTACTGCCCCAGCGAGTTTGTGCTAGAAGTTTCTGGATTAATGCAAGCTTATATATGGATGGATAAGAGACTACAGCAAGTTTAGTCGGATTTCATTTCAGTTTGAGTGTAGTGCAGTGTCAGTGCAGTGAAGTTTGTATATTTTCGGTAGGCCTACTTGTGAGAACAGTGAAGGGTTACTGAAGTTTGTATATCATTGGTACTTTTGAAAATAGTGAAGTGTTGTCAAGCATTAAGTGAAATTGCAGTTAGTAAAGTCTGTATAGCTCCAGTGCTTGTGAGAACTGTGAAGTGAAGCTGGAAAGCATAAGTGTAATTATTTGGAAAATAAAGACTGTTATGCAGCGTATTCTTGGTTCAACTTCTTGAATTCAAGATACGGGCATGGGCTTGGGTTCTTTTGTTCAGGACCGGGACAAGCATGCAAACATGGGATAGGGCTCAAACACAGACTAACCAGTCATACATGTATATTACCTTACAAATACACAGTGGACTTGCACAATACAGAACACAGTACAACACTATATATGAGGCACAAGTATTACACAGAGTTTATATCACAGGTAGGTGCAGATGGCGGCCAGGTGTGGGAGGAAAGCCGTCAGGGGTGTGTTCTGGTAGAGGCGCTGGTCTCGGGCTGCACACTCAGGGGTCCGGTGTAGGCTGGAGGGCGGAGTAGTGGTCTGGCGAGGGCCTTAGGGCTGTGGTGGCCTTCGAGACTGGGGCCAAATAGAGCTAGTAGGCACGCTGCTCGGCACTTCCCCTTGGCTGTGATGGGAGTCATGGTGGAGGGTCCGGGCTGGTCCAGGCCCAGGGTCGTCAGGGCACCCCTTGAGGTCCAGGAGCTGTGGTCTCGCTGGGAGGGGTAGGCCATCAGGGGTCGTCTGTGACTGCTTGCCCTCAGGGAGTCCATCAGCTGCTGGGGGCGTCAGGGGCTCAGCTGCAGGGACAGGACACCCAGGCTCACGACAGGTCCACTCCAGACACTCTCCAACGGGAGTCCTGTAGGGGAGCAATCTCCACCCTTCGTAGTGTAGGGGGAGCATGAGAGGCATCTCGTTTGGCCTCTGAAAGGGCGGGCCGAGTCAGGGATGTCGCCCTCGCAGGGAGCCTCTGGGGTAGTGGAGGAGGGATGACCAGTGGTCTCTCCCTTAGCTTGACAGGTCCAGTGGACTCTGCCGGAGCTCCACTCCAGGGCAGAGGAAGGAGGTCCAGTGGTCTCTCCTTCCGTATGGTAGGTCCAGTGGACTCTACCCAGGCTCCCTCCCGGGGTAGTGGAGGAAGGAAGTCCGGTGGACTTTCCCTCTGCCCGACAGGTCCAGTGGACTCTGCTGGGGCATCACCTGTCCCTGGGACAGCAGGAGGAGGAAGTCCAGCGGACTCCCTGGCTCCTGCGGCAGGTCTGGTAGACTCTACCGTTGTCCTATTGCCGGGGGAAAGTCGCAGCTGAGGGATGACCGCTGGTCTCTACCCCTGAGGCAGGTACAGTGGACTCTACCATGGCTCTGCTCCCTTCCCTGGGACTGCAGGTGGGGGAAGTCCAGTGGACGTTCTGAAACCCGTGCTTCCGAAGGTGAGTGGCAGAAGAAGGAGGTCAAATGGCCTCTCCTCCTACAGCAGGTCCAGTGGACTCTACTACACTGCTGCTCCCCTTGGGGTGTGTAGGTCTAAGAGGACCGGTGGTCTCTCCTCCTCTTGTGATGGCAGGTCCAGTGGACTGTCCTACCGAGGGCCTACTTGGGACTGTATACAAACCAGTCCCACCCCGAGTCTGGTGAGTGCTGTCCTCGTCGGAGGGTAATGCACCTGGACGATGCACTTCCCGTGGATCTGGCTGGGTGGAAGAGGCACTTAAGGTAGCTGGGGATGTGGGCCGGTGTGCCTTGGGGCCCCTGTGAGCCTCCTCGTGGCCTCCTCTTGGGATGGGTGTTGCCTCCCTGTGGCCTCCTCTTGGGATCAGTGTCGCCTCCCCGTGGCCTCCTCTTGGGGTGCGTGTGCCGGGGTCACTCTGTCGGGTGGGTATTTCACCACCACCGCGGAGGTGGAAGTCACATCCCTGTGACTGGAGGTGGTAGGTATTAATAATGGGCGTCTGATAGGAGGGTGTGAGGTGGCGGAGAAGGTTTGTCCAATGGTGTGTAGGGTGGTTTGGCTCCTGGTGTGGACAATAGATGATGGTCAGGGTGGAGGTCTGGTGTGTCTGCTGGAGGAGGTGGATCAGTTGTGTGGTTCCTTTGAGCTGGAATTTGCATCTTCCGGCCAGGGTCCACAGTACGTGCTTAATTTTCATCTCCGGTGGCGTGGAGCAAGATGAGTGACCTGTGGATGCCGGCTGCAGACTGGAGATGAGAGAGGTCACCTTGCTTTTATGAGATTATGGGGGGGTTGCCTTAATCGGCTTAGTAGGCTGGGCTACTGGAATTTTCCATCATGTGTGGTGGAATCTTAGGGTGAGGGGGGAGGTGTTGGATGTGGGTGGTGTGGCGGGGGTTCATGTGGGTGGTGTGGGTGGTAGCGAGGGTGTTGGGGTGCATCTGGTAGGTGGGCGTGATAGACATCCTGATATGGTTCAGGTGGTGGTTAGTATGGGTG
This sequence comes from Coenobita brevimanus, assembly GCF_032717465.1. NCBI lineage: Eukaryota > Metazoa > Arthropoda > Malacostraca > Decapoda > Coenobitidae > Coenobita > Coenobita brevimanus. The sequence goes on from NC_137059.1 coordinate 13,350,117, forward strand.
TCGGTGGTGAGGCAGTGGGTTGTGCATTAGTGGAGTGGGCATGGGTGGTTTGTGGGTGGGAGGTGGAGTTGTGATTTGGGGTGGTGGTGGAGGAGTGGAGGAGGAGGATGGGGAAGTGGTGTGGTGGCTGGAGCTGGAGTGAGGAGTGGGTGAAGGTGATGGGACTGGGGAATACATTGTCCAGTGCTGGTAGTGATGGTGGTGCAGGCAGGAGATGGAGGATAATAGGGTTGGCCACGTTGTGTCAGGCTTGGGGGTGACGGCGTGGTGGAGGAGGCAAGTGTGTGAAATGAGGTTGCCGGAGGCAAGTGGGGAGTTTGAGGGGCAGGTGAGGGGACAGAGGGGTGTGTGGTGATGGTGGAGGGGGGGCTGGGGGAGGGCGAGGAGAGAGAAGGTGTGACATAGCAGGAGTATGAGTCAGAGCCACGCTCAGGTGGTGGGGTGGCACGCTGGGCAGGAGGGCAAGGGCGGTGGGGTGGTGGGGTTGAAGGTGCATGAAAGGGATGCACGTAGTGGTTTTGGTAGATGCGGGCGGTGTTGTGATATTGTATGATGACTTGATGGAGGTTGGGGACTTTTACAACCAAAAAAAGCCCCATGTAGTGTAGTGCTAATTTGTTTGGTGTTGGCAGTGTAGCCACCATAATGGAGTTGCCTGGTTTGTAGGGGCTAGTTGCAGTGGTGTCGGGTTTCAGGTTTTGGATGTTTTGGAGGTGGTGTAGTCTTCGTTTGAGGTGGTGTAAGGGGTCAGAGACAGGGTAGGTGGCGGGTATTTGCAAGTGGTGGTGGAGTAGCAGAGGGAGGGGCGCCTCACCAAACACTCATTCGTGTGGGCAGTCCATCCTTCATTGTACGATCTTGACATGGGCTGGACAGTCATCGTTTTGGGTTTCCTGGATTCTAGCTCGCACCTGGTTGAGCAGGGTGTGGTGGCTCCTTTTGCAAATGTCTTTTCCTTGAGGCCAGTATGGTGAGGAATGGGAGATGCAGTATCCGAATATTTTGGCGAGCTCTGTCCATATCTTGCTGGTGAATTCTGGGGTGTTGTCAGAGTGAAGAGCCTGGGGGATGCCAAACTAGGCAAACACGTGGCAGACCACTGCATCTGCTACGGCGACAGTGTGGTGTTCTTTAGCTGGACAGGCGATCAGGAACTTAAAGTAAGTGTCAACAAATATGGTAAAGTACTTATAGCCTGATTTGGGGGGAAGGGGCCCCACGACGTCTACTGAGAGGAGCTGCCATGGTTTACTGGCAAGGATGTTTCCTGACGGGCCTTTTTTTTTTTATGTGAGGAAGAAGGAACCAAAGGCCATGAACCCGCAATAACAGTTTCCTCCAAGAGAAAAACAAAATACAAGAGAGAGCCAAATTCAAGATCCATTCCTTTTGAGATGCCTGGACACACTGCGTTTGAAAGACTGGAGATCATAGGCAGCAGGAAATACAGACAGAGGGAGACATTTCCAGAGTTGACCTGTTGCATAAATGAAGGACTGGGAGTAACGGTTAACTCTTGCATTAGAGAGTTGGACAGAAAAGGGATGAGAGTTTGCTGCTAGACGGGTGCTACATGCCCATCGTAGGGGTGGAGGAATGCATGCAGACCATTAAAGTAGCGATAGAAGAGAGATAAAGATGCAACAGTGTGGCGAAGAGACAGAGGTTGAAGGCAGTCAGTAAGAGGAGGAGAGTTAATGAGACAAAAAGCCTTTGACTCCACCCTATTGAGAAGAGCTGTATGTGGGGAGCCTCCCCACACATGAGAGTTGTACTCCACACAGGGGCGGATAAAACCCCTAAATAGAGTCAACAATTGTGCGGGGGTAAAGAAAGAACGGAGTCGGCTTAGCACACCCAATCTCTTGGAAGCAGATTCTACAAGAGAGGTAATATGATCTTTCCAAGATAAGTCCTGAGTAAATGAAACCCCAAGCATGTTCAAGGATGATGCAGGATTAAGCTGAATATTATTAAACATTAGTGGGTATACTTGAGGAAGATTTTGACGGGTTGATAGGTGTAAGAAATGAGTCTTAGATTCATTAAAAACAACAAGATTATTTTTACCCCAGTCAGAGATACGAGCCAAGTCAGACATTAGCTGTGCCATAGCTTCATCCCTTGTTTGTTGAAGTAACTGCTGAGATGGGCATTGCAGGAAACGAATGGAAAGATGAAGGATGGAGTCATCAGCGTATGAGTGGATAGAGTTAGATGTACAGCTTTGAAGGTCATTGATGAATAAAAGGAAGAGTTGGTGATAGGACAGAGCCCTGAGGAACACCACTGTTGATAGATCTAGGAGAAGAACGATGGCCATCTACAACAGCGGCTATAGAACGACCAGAAAGGAAGCTAGAGATGAAGGCACAGATAGAAGGATAGAAACCGTAAGAGGGCAGTTTGGAAATTAAAGATTTATGCCAGACTTGATCGAAGGCCTTTGAGATGTCAAATGCAATGGCAAAGCTTTCGCTAAAGTCCTGAAAGGAGGATGACCAAGAGTCTGAAAGGTAGGTGAGAAGATCGCCAGTGGAGCGTCCCTGACGGAACCCATACTGACGATCAGAAAGAAGGTTGTGATAGGAAAGGCGCCTTAAAATTTTTCTATTGAGAATTGACTCGAAAACTTTTTAAATACAGGACGTTAGAGCAATTGGACGATAGTTGGAGGGTTGGGAGTGGTCACCCTTCTTTGGGACTGGCTGAATGAGAGCTAACTTCCAGCATGAAGGAAAGGTACAAGTTGACAGACAAAGGTGAAAGAGTTTGCCTAGGCAGGGTGTAAGCACAGAAGCACAGTACTTGAGAACAACAGGAGGGACTCCATCAGGCCCATATGCCTTATTAGTACTGAGGCCAGTGATGGTAGAAAATACATCAGCTGAAGAAATTTTAATGTCAGCCATGAGGAAGTCAGAGGCGGGAAGTGATGAAGGAACAGCACCGGAATCGTCTAAGGTGGAATTGGAGGAGAAAGTCTGTGCAAAGAGATCTGCTTTGGTGTCCATTGGTGTCCTGGAGTCCTGGTGGTGTCCTTTCCGAGTGCACATGTTCGGCAGGCTTGACCGACTTGCCTGGCGAGGTGAGAGGGGTTTGGGGTCCAATAAATGTCATTGAAGGTCTGCAAGAGTTTCTTGGTTCCGAGGTGTATACCATTGTCTGAGTGTAGGTGGGTTAAGGTGTCAAGGGCGGTGTCTGGGTCTAGGGCGATGTGGCCTGAATGGGTGCACAGGTGGTCACCGTGTCTCTGGAGTTTGGAGAATATGTGTGGTGGTATCTAGTCTCTTGCCATTGCTGTAGGAGGGTGGAGGTGGTGTGGATAGAATTGATGGGCAGTCTGGATAGGGCGTCGGCATTCGTGTGGAGTTTGCTGGGTCGATATGCTATGTCAAACTTGATTTCCTCGAGGGGTTCTCTCCACCAGATGATCTGGGCATTATGGGTTTCTGATTGGCGTAACCACTGTAGGGACTGGTGGTCAGTGATTATGGTGATGTGGGTGCTGGACAGCTAAGCCTGGAAGTACTCCAGGGCTCAAATTATGCCCAGGCATTCTCACTTGGTGGTGGCAAAATTCTTTTCCACTTGGTGCAGGGAGTGGCTGGCGCATGCAATAATGTGCTCCCGCCCTTCTTGGACTTGGGCTAGAACAGCTCTGATCACCACTAGAGATACGTCGGTGTACAGGAAAAAAGGCAGGGTGTAGTCAGGGAATGCAACTGCGTGAGCAGTGATCAGTTTGTCCTTAAGGCTGTCGAATGCCTGTATTCGATCCTATGTCCCGGTAAAAGCTTCATCTTTCTTTGTTAAGTCGTGGAGTGGTTTTCCTGTGTTTCCAAAGCCTTTCACAAAACGTCGGTAGTATGATGCAAGGCCAACAAAGGCACGGACCTCGTGGACGTCTCAGGGCAGGGGGAGGTCGCTATGGCTCGCAGTTTCTCTGGGTCAGGTGCTATGCCCTCCTTGGAGATGATGTGTCCCAGGAAGGAGATGGAGCATTGGGCTAGGACACACTTGGACGGCCTAAGCTTGAGCCCGGCCTGCCAGATCCTGAGAAAGACTTGCCATAGGCGGTGGAGGTGGTCGGCCCAGGTTTGGCTGAAGATGATCATGTCATCTAGGTATGCAAGGCATATCTCCCAGGTGAGGCCACTGAGTAATGACTCCATTAGCTGGGAGAATGTCGCATGGGCATTGCAGAGGCCAAAGGGGAGAACGATGAATTAATAATGTTTCCTGTTGCTTGTATAAAATGCTATTTTGCCTCTGTGATCAGGGTGCACTTTGACCTGCCAGTACCCTGACTGCAGGTTGAGGGTGGAGAACCGGGATGCTCTTTACAGAGAGTCATAGATCCTGGACAGAGGTGTGGCATCCTTGGTAGTTACGTCATTTAGTTGCCTGTAGTCTACACAGAAGTGTAGAGTGCCATCTTTTTTCTTCACTAGGATGCCGGGGGGGGGGCCAAGGGCTGGTGGAGGGAGATATAACGCCGGCATTTAGCATGTCCTGGAACTGCTGGTCTTCCTCAGCCCATTAATTAGGGTTCTTCCTCCTTGATGGTTGGCATATCAGTGGTCCAGTCGTGTGAATCTCGTGGGGCAGTTATGTGGTGTGGCCGATGTCTGTTGGTTCCGATGAAAAGATGTCTTGAAAGTCCAGGAGGATGCATCGAAGGCTGTCAGTTTGTTGTGATGAGAGGTGCTCAGGTATGGGGGTCAGGGCGGGGCGGGGAGGGAGGGGGGAGAGGCACAGGGCTCAGCTTCCTCCATTTCACTGACCACTAGTCCCTTGGGGAGAGGGAGGGGGTGGTGAAAATGTTGACGATGTTCACTGCTCCGATGTTGGGTGGGAGGAAGGTGGGTGACAACAGGCAGGAGGCGATGGTGACTGTTGGTAGGCTTGGGGAGAACAAGATAGAGTTTCCGGCAGGTTAGTGTAGGTGAAGCCAGGCTCCATGATTGAGGGGAATGGTGAGGGTGGAGGCGATGGTAGTGGGGAAGGTGGTGGGGGGGAGCACTAGGGGTTGTGGGGGATAGGGTGGATGAAATGATGGGATGGATAGGGGGGCAGGGAGGGGGGTGGTGGTGTACGTGCAGGGTGGCTGAGGAGGAGGATCCGGTGGTTTGTTGAAGTGGAGGTGCTACTTGTGGTAGTCAAAGCAGGTGTGGAGTTTTGTAGGAGATCTGGCCCCAGGTAGCCATCATATGCACGGCAGGTTGAGTCGAAGATGATAAATCTGTGTTGCGTGGACATGGTTTGGTAGGTTTCAGCACGTAGGACCCGGGTCTCCCCACTGATGGGCAGGGGGCTGTCCCCTGCGTCTGCAAGATGGGTGCAGGTGGGGAGGAGTGGGCCAAAGGCTGTGGAGTGGCAGGAGTAGAAGTGGTGGTAGAGGCATGATCTGGCTGCTCCTATATCAACTAGTAGCCTTGCTTTCATCCCGTCCAGCCTCATCTTGTCGTAGACTGGGGGGCGGTATTTGTGTGAAGTGGCCCCCGCCACTGTGGGAAGATGTGGGGGTGGTCCTAAAAATCCAGCTGTTGTGGGGGCATCCTCCTCTCTGAGCTCTGATTCCCTGGGCTCAGAATAGTTGGTTGTGGGGGCCTCATCCTTGATATTGTCGTCCTTGATGGCAGAGACATTGTGTCACCCCTGGTTGGCTGCCCTGTGTCGGGCGGCCTTCAGCTGCTCTCGTATGTTGTGTATAGGGCACCAGTGACTGCACGTAGAGATTTCCCACGGGTTGTTAGAGATCAAGTTGCTGGTTTCTCTGGGGCTGGAGCATCTCTTGGTAGGGAGTGCCCTTGGCATGGTGCAGGGAGTTGGAGGAGCAGCATTACGGGGAGGCGTCCAGGGTTTGCTGGGTGGTAGTTTTCATAAGGGGACTCAGCTAACCACCCTGATCTGCTGGGGAGTGATGTGGGTGGCAAGGATGTGCCTTACCAGCTGAATGTCCTTATCGAGGTCTCCTGTCGGATTGTAGATCGTGAAGTGTTCTCTGATGACACTAGGGAGGATCCTCAACAAGGTGTTGAAGGTGTGTTGATCCGGGGTGGCGGCATCAGCTTCTGGGTAGGTGGCAGTGACGAGTTGCCTGGCCTGGATGAGGGTGTTGTCTAGATTACCGTCACAGGTGAGGGCATCTAGCTGAGAGAAGGTGACAACCTTCCCCAGTGATGGTCTGACTGCTTGGATCACTATTTGCTTAAATTGTGCCCATGGCAGCTCCAGAACAATTTTTGCAGCAACAGTGGAGACCACTTTTCCCAGGTGTGGGAGTGTGACTGCGATCTTTTCTCTCATGTTCATAACTTATGTCCAATATAGGTTTGACCATGCACATGTATGTGTCTATATTGCACTGATTGGGGTCAAACTTAGGTAACTGGATGTGCAGTTTGGAAGCCATTTTTGTTACTTTCCCTTTCTTCCTTGTTGCTCTCTGCCAGATCTAAAACCACCGCCAGCCACCAGTGTTATGCTGCGTATTCTTGGTTCAACTTCTTGAACTCAAGATACGGGCATGGACTTGGGTTCTTTTTTTCAGGACCGGGACAGAGCATGCAAACATGGGATAGGGCTCAAACACATACTAACCAGTCATACACGTATCTTACCTTCCAAATACACAGTCGACTTGCACAATACAGAACACAGTACAACACTATATTTGAGGCAAAAGTATTACACAGAGTTCATATCACAGGTAAATGCAGGTGGTCGACAGGTGTGGGAAAAGGGCTGTCAGGGGTGCGTTCTCAGAAGTGGCGCTGGTTTCGGGCTCCACGCTCAGGGGTCTGGTGTAGACTGGAGGGCAGAGTAGTGGGTGGCTCTTTCCTGGTGGGGGCCTCGGGACTGGGGCCATTTAAGGTTAGTAGGAGCGCTGCTCAGCGCCTGCCCTTGGCTGTGGTGGGAGACCTGGTGGAAGGTCTGGGCTGGTCCAGGCCCAGGGTCGTCGGGGCACCCCTCAAGGTCTGGGGGCTGTGGTCTCACCGGGAGGGGGAGGCCATCAGGGGTTGTCTGCGGCCACTCGCTCTCGGGGAGTACGTCAGCTGCTGGGGGCATCAGGGGCTCAGCTGCAGGGACAAGACACCCAGGCTCGCAACAGGTCTGCTTCAGACACTCTCCAACAGGAGTCCTGTAGGGGAGCAATCTCCACCCTTTGTAGCATAGGGGGAACTTGAGGGGCGTCTCACTCAGCCTCTGAAAGGGCAGGCCGAGCCAGGGATGTCGCCCTTGCAGGGAGCCTCCAGGGTAGTGGAGGAGGGACGACCAGTGATCTCTCCCTCAGCTTGGCAGGTCCGGTGGACTCTGCCGGAACTCCACTCTGGGGAGGGGGAAGGAGGTCCGGTGGACTCTCCTTCCATGTGCTAGGTCTGGTGGACTCTACCCAGGCTCTCTCTCGGGGTAGTGAAGGAAGGAGGTCTGGTGGACTCTCCCTCTGCCCAACAGATCTGGTGGACTCTGCCGGGGCACCACCCATCCCGGGGACAGCAGGAGGAGGAAGTCTGGCAGACTCCCTGGCTCCTGTGGCAGGTCCAGTGGACTCTACTGCTGTCCTGCTGCTGGGGGAAAGTCACAGCTCAGGGATGACTGCTGGTGTCTCCCCCTGTGGCAGGTCCAGTGGACTCTATCACGGCTCTGCTCCCTTCCCTGGGACTGTAGGTGGGGGAAGTCCGGTGGACGTTCTGAAACCCCTGCTCCCAAAAGTGGGTGGCAGAAGCAGGAGGTCCAGTGGACTCTCCTCCTATAGTAGGTCCGGTGGACTCTACTGCACTGTCACGAGTCAGCTAGTGACATTGGCTTTTGTGGGAAACCGCGAACTCTAGTGGAATCCCAGTTTATCGTTCAGTTAACTGCTCATTCGGTCGGGAGTCTTTTCAAATCAATTTTTCACTGTCATAAGTGATCGTCTTTGTGTGAGACATTAGCGCTTCCGATGAGCAATTTGCTTTGGGTGTGTTTCGCTCATTCTAGCCATTAGAAATGTGGCCACAGTGCTCCCTTCTTTCCCACGAGTTAGTCAGTCGAGATTTGAGCGCCACGAAACCAGGTTGGGCCAGAGCGTAGTGCCGCCGTTCCTGATTTCCACATACTGTGATAGGCGAGAGACTTAAGCGAGTGCAGTGTCCTTCCAGTAACGACGCCCAGTCGTCTGCTTAGTCCATTCTTTGACCAGTATTTTCTTTTTGTTTTCCTAGACTTAAGAGTTTAGTTAAGGTGCTGTTCCCTCACATGCTGGCCGGGTGCGCCGCATGTTGTTTTTCTAGGTTTAAGAGTCTAGCTTTTGAGTGAGTGAGTGAGTGCGATCTCTTTATTTTGAATTCATTTTGAAATGTAACGTTAAATTTATTTCTTTGTAATCAATAAATTTAACAGTTCTTTTTCTCTGAGCTTAATGTAATGTAAACTCGTGTTTCATTTCTCCATAACTAAGCTTATTTCCTTTATACCTCCTAGCTTGCATAAACGCTTTGCTATTCATAACTGGTACTTGGGCCAGTCTTGTTGTATTAAGCTTAAAATCCTTTGTGCCTCCTAGGAGTTAACGCATCAGCAAGAACCTGATATCATTAATAGTATTAGTTATTTATTGTCAGGGGTGAAGTCACTTTCTCCAGAGGCTAACAGTACTAATAAACAGCAATTGTGAGGAATTGGTCTCTGCTGTGTACTGTTGAGAAAGTTTATACATTCTCGTTCTTAGAGAATCAGCTAAGCAAGCCAGAATAAAGTAATCATTGCTTGATTTTGCAAGACAATTCATTGTACTGCTCTTCAGTATTACTGAACATTTTATCATTTAATATTGCATTTATTTTAAAAACCCCGTGACAATTGGCGACGTCATTCCAGGATATTAACTCCTAGCTCTGAAGCTATTCACGAAATAATACTCACTCTTTCATACTTAGGTATTTATCATTAAAGTCTATAGGCACTACCTTACTGGAGATTATTGATTCATTTTTAGTAATTTACATAATAGTTTTGACAATCAGTTGTTTGTTTAATATTCTTTCTTTACCAGTTTAATTAGATAAAACTGGTCACCACTAACCTGTGCCTATATTCTTTATTTTTGATTATTGGCATTTCTCTTTGCAAAAAAAAGTCGCAGTCAGTACTGAGCTCCTAGTTTATTAGATTGAGTTAGCATCATGTCGACCAGCGTCTATGTACAGGAAGCCAAAGATATGGGTCTTACAGACCCAACTGAAATTAAAAATTACGTCCTCTCTCGGCTTCGTCACGAGCAGCAATGCGAGAGTGATGCTCGTGAAGAGCGTAGAATCCAACGCGAACACGAGCGAGAACAGAGCGAACACGAGCGAGAACAGCGCGAACACGAGCTAGAACAGCGTGAACACGAGCAAAAACAACGGGAACTCGAGTTAGAACAACGCGAGAGAGAACGTCAACATGAGTTAGAACACCGTGAGAGAGAACGTGAATACGAGCGTGAACAACGAGAACATGAACGTGCCGAGCGAGAAGCACACGAAAAACACGAATTTGAAATGTTGAAGCTCAAGCAAGATTCCTTGGCTTCAGACACGTCTGGTGCAGTTGGTCCAAGCTCCACGAGCTTTCTCCCTGCACATGTTATGGCGACCCCACAAATCAAGCTTCCCCCATACAAAGAAGGCGAGCGAATCGAGCCATACATAGCTCGTTTTGAAGATATGGCTCAACTTTACCAACTGGATGATGCAGCTAAGCGGCTTCAGTTTCTTAGCCTGTTTAAGGGCCCTGCACTCGATATTCTCCACAGAATTCGTGGAAACAATCTCACGTATGAGATGATGAAGGCCACACTCGTCAAAGCGTACGGTCTCACAGTTGACGACGCCAAGAGTCAGTTCATGAGGGCACGTTTACAGGATAAAGAGACTGCAGGTCAGTTTCTTGACCGGCTTACTGCTTACTTAGATGAGTGGATGGAGAAAGATGAAACTCCTTCCATGCGTGAGGGGATAATTGACTTTATGCTGTGCATGCAGCTGGAGAAGTCGTGGCCTACTGAACTTGTGGCTCAGCTTAAAATCTGCCAGGTGGGAGATGCCAGCCAAATGGTGAAGAAGGCTGACGCATTCTTTACTGCATACGGGCATCAAACTCGCAAGCAGTATACCTGGAACAGGAAACCTGATAAATCTGGGAAACCGTCTCAGACTGAACCCCAGCAACAAGGCCGTTCTCAGAATAATGGCCAAGGTCCAAAACCGCAGAAGAAGGACCAGGGGCAAAACACTCAGAAACCTGAGTGGAAGTGGTACGATAAACAGAACCCTAACCAGCAGCAGTACCGGTATTTCAAGCAGCAGCAGGGCAAGGACAAACCACGTAACCCTCAGTCATGACAATCGACTTTAGTGTATCGGAGGCAGGATGCAAATGCAGCCCTGATGCCACAACAAGCATACAGTGGTGCCAACCCCACCAGTACAGGTACTTCCCTGCAGTTCACTAGTTCCCCAGTGACAGTGAACCCTCCTCCACAGGTGGTCAATGCTCCAGCTCCTCAGATGGTGAGCACAACCCCTCAGGTGTCAAGTTCTCAGGGCACCACATTTGCTGCATCGTTTGTTCCACAGTCTCACCGATGACTGGCTGCTACCTCCTGAGACCCTTCCACCAATAACACTGCCTTTCTTGTTCAGCCAGGGTTTGTGGGAGGTGTTTCTATACATTTACTGAGAGATAATGGTTCCTCAGGTTGCTCTGTCAAGCAAAGTTTAGTTCGGCCCAACGAGTACACGGGTAAGCAGATCCAAGTTAGACTTATTGATGGGTCAGTGAGATTGTTCCCTGAGGCACGTATCCAGGTGGCATCTCCTTTTTACACTGGCTTTACAGCTGCTGTTGTCATACCAGAACCCTGGTTTGACCTCATTATTGGCAACATACCAGGTGTCAAAAACAGTTGCGCCGTAGATGTTGCTACTCAGACTTCGGCTGCTGCAGTAACACGAGCCATGGCCAAGGCTCCGAATCGTGTCACCCCATTGACTGTCGCAACGCTGCAAGATTTGATTAGTAGTCAAGATGTTGTCCAAGAACAACAGTCTGATCCGACACTTGCCTCAGTGTGTAAGAAGCTGAAGAGTAAAGTGATTAAGTATTCATGGGGAGGTCAAGCCAGGTTCCTCCACAAGCGAGGACGGGTATACCGTGAGTCACAAACACCCCAGGGCGAGGTTCAACTGCAGTTCATCGTTCCTGCAAAGTATCGCCGGGCAGTGTTCGAACTGGGTCATTGTTCAGTCATAGGAGGCCACATGGGCCAAAAGAAAACCTCTGACCGCATCCATGCTGACTTTTTCTGGCCAGGAATGGGACAGGAAATAAAAAGGCTTGTGCATTCCTGTGATGTGTGTTAGCGTACCACTGACCGGGGACGTGTCCATCCTGCGCCATTGAAACCAATGCCTGTAATCTCTGAACCGTTCAAGAGAGTAGCAGTTGATGTTGTTGGGCCAATCTCTCCTAGGGCAAGTGATGGATCAAAGTATATCCTCACTATTGTTGATTTCAGCACACAGTGGCCTGAAGCCGTGGCCCTTAGGAATATAGAGGCTGTCAATGTTGCTGAGGCATTGATCGAAGTGTTCTGTCGCGTAGGTATCCCCAAAGAGGTCTTAAGCAACCGGGGTTCGCAGTTCACCTCTGCAATGATGAATGAAGCATTCAGGTTGTTGTCCATCAGAGGCCTGCGAACTATGCCTTATCATCCAATGTGTAACGGCCTATGTGAGAGGTTCAATGGGACTCTCAAGAAGATGTTAAAGCGCATGGCCGCCGAGCAGACATAGGAATGGCCACGGTTCATTGCTCCTCTTCTGTTTGCTTATCGAGAAGCCCCACAGCACTCCTTGAAGTTCTCACCCTTTGAACTGGTGTATGGAAGGTCGGTCCGTGGACCACTTCAAGTCCTTCGTGAGTTGTGGGACGATGAAGAACCCGACCCTGAAGTCAAGACCACCTACACCTATGTCCTTGATCTAGCTGACCGCATTCAGTCGACATGCGAGTTAGCTAAGGAAGAATTGAGCAAGGCGTGCTAAGTTCAGAAAGCCTATTATGATAAGAAGGCAAAACTTCGGAAGTTTAGTCCAGGCGATAAGTGCCTGGTGTTACTCCCCACTGCCCAGAACAAGTTGTTGGCGCAGTGGAAGGGTCCATTTGACGTAGTAGAGCGCATTTCAGACCTCATCTACATAATTCAGATGGGGAATCTTCGCAAAAGGTTCCACATTAACATGTTGCAGGTTTATCATGAGTCAGACCCCGAGGAGACTGGCTTACGAGTAGCTGATGATAGTGACCAGCCACTGGAAAAAACCGGGGCAACCGCGGTGATCCCAGCTGATGACCATGATGACGAGCCCTTAACCGCTAAGTCCTGTCAGGAAGAGACTGTCGGAGAAGTTTTACTTAATGCTGACTTAGCATTAGGTGATCAGAATGCCATAATGTCACTGCTCTGTCAGTATGCTGATGTCTTCTCTGACCAACCTATATTTGCAAAGGTTGATTGTCACAAGATTGAGTTGACCAACAATACTCCAGTAAAGGTTAAGCCATATCCGATTCCCATGCGACTACTGGGTGCAGTAGACAACGAAATTGCTGACATGGAGATTGCAGGTATTATTGAAAAGTCCTCATCTCCTTACTGCAGTCCAATGGTAGTAGTTCGCAAGAAACATGGTGGAGTCAGAATTTGTGGCGACTATAGAAGGCTTAATGCAATCACCAAAGTGGATGCTGAGCCGATGGGTGACCACATTGCCATCTTCTCCAAGCTGGCAGGGTCACGATATTTTACGAAGCTCGATTTGGCGAAGGGATTCTTCCAGATTCCCCTTCACCCTGAAAGCCGTCAGCTCACTGCCTTTGCTACTCCAAGGGGGTTGTACCAGTATAAAGTCCTCCCATTTGGACTTACCAATTCCCCAGCAGTAATCAATTGTGCCATGAGACAAGTGCTCCATGGTATTGTAGGAGTAGAGATGTTCGTTGATGATGTCCTCGTTCATTCTGCCACATTGGAGGAGCACCTCAGACTCTTGGAAATTGTCTTCAGTAGACTCCAGAGTTTCAACATGACTGTGAAGCCTAGCAAATGTAAGATTGCTCACAGTGAGGTGGAGTTACTTGGACATATTGTTGGCAACAATCACTGCAGGTGTCAGGGTGACAAGATCAGAAAGGTTAGAGAAGCCCCGAGACCTGTGACCAAGAAACAGGTTAGGGCATTCCTTGGCCTAGTGGGATGTTATAGGAGTTTTATCCCCAACTTTGCTCTCATTGCCCAACCGTTGTACGAGGTGCTACGGAAATATGCTCCAAACACCATTGAATGGGGAGAAGCGCAAGAGAGATCTTTTATCGCTCTTAAGAACATGTTGTGCAAGGAGCCTATCTTGCAGTTGCCTGATTCCAACAAACCTTTCATACTGCGCACTGATGCTTCACAAGATGGAGTAGGTGCTGTATTGATGCAGGAATCGGAAGGTGGAATCTTCCCAGTGGCATACCACAGCCGTAAGCTAAAACCTGCCGAGAGGAATTACAGTACTGTTGAGAAGGAACTCTTGGCCATGGTTGATGGTGTAAAAAAATATTATTATTATTTATTTGGGGCACCATTCACTCTGGAAACTGATCATATGCCACTCACTAGTCTTAGCACGACCAAGATAGCTAATGCAAGATTGATACGCTGGACACTGTATTTACAGCAGTTTAAACTTGTTGTGAGATACATCAAGGGAAGTGATAACGTAGGTTCAGACCTGATGTCTCGCCTGCTAACTGCTGACTAACACGGGCAACTGTTGTATGCTGGGTTCCGTAAGATAGGCATCCTCAGAGATTTCAGTAATCCAAGGACCAGCCTGGTTCCCAGTTAAAAGGGTATCAATAATTGCGAACCTCTCACCCGTTGGCCCCACAGGACACAGTATGTGCAGGGCCTGTACATACATGTATACCATAAGTTAAGGGGGAAGTTTGAGAACCTTGCAGAGACAGTCCGAGGCTGTGTATGAATTACCTTGTGGAACGTCTCGAGCTGTGGGCCTCTATGAGGATTCCCGGAGAATGCACAATATCCACACGAGTGTTCACACCCACGGTGGGTGTTAAAACGTGACCTGTCCGAGATTGCCTAGCGATTCTCAGCTTCCTGTCATTAATCGTAAACGTAGAGGTAGTTAACCAGTAAACTGGGTGATGGGATGTTGTTAAGGTGCTGTTCCCCCACATGCCGGCAGGGTGCGCCACATGTTGAACCCCCACGCCAGCTTCTGGGGACTGGGTGATGGGATGTTGTTAAGGTGCTGTTCCCTCACATGCTGGCCAGGTGCGCTGCATGTTGAGCGAGGTGCATGCCAGGTTAGAGCTCCCCCGCTAAGAACCCTTACCCCTACGTTTCCTGGTTAATAATGTAAATAGTGTACTTTTTGTAACATAATTACTGATTGCTAGGCAGAGAGAGAGAAATGATACTTTTGATGCTCCACCTTGATTGTTTTTGCAGGTGCAGCTGGTGGGTGCAGCATTGCTGTGCAGATTAGCTGGTCGTCCCTGTTGCATGCTGCCGCTTCTCTTCTGCCTCGTTGTCATTATTTACTATAAATTTGTATTACATGATTTTACACGTAGGTACAGTTACACCACAACTGTCACACCTACACCGTGTATTACATACATTACGCTACATAACAATTAGTTGTTAACATAAATGTAGAGAACTTTTCGCTCAGTTTGACCTGAGTACAGGATTTTTCACTGTTGTCACGGAGTTTTTCCCTCAAGCTTGCTTCTATTAACGTAAATACGAGGTTTTTTCGCTCACTGGCGACTGCAACTTTCTCCTGTAGCAAGATAGCACACACACCACAGTGTGAATCTTGTGTGACTGAGTTAGAAATTATATGTATGTATATTGAAATCTTTTTTCTGAAGAAAAAAAGATTTGATTTTCATGGGACGTAATGTCACGAGTCGGCTAGTGACATTGGCTTTTGTGGGAAACCACGAACTCTAGAGGAATCCCAGTTTATCGTTCAGTTAACCGCTCATTCGGTCGGGAGTCTTTTCAAATCAATTTTTCACTGTCATAAGTGATCATCTTTGTGTGAGACATTAGCGCTTCCGCTGAGCGATTTGTTTTGGGCGTGTTTCGCTCATTCTAGCCGTTAGAAATGCGGCCACAGCGCTCCCTTCTTTCACACGAGCTAGTCAGTTAAGGTTTGAGCGCCACAAAACCAGGTTGGGGCAGAGCGTAGTGCCGCCGTTCCTGATTTCCACATACCGTGATAGGCGAGAGACTGAAGCGAGTGCAGTGTCCTTCCAGTAACGACGCCCAGTCATCTGCTTAGTCCACTCTTTGACCAGTATTTTCTTTTCGTTTTCCTAGACTTAAGAGTTTAGTTAAGGTGCTGTTCCCTCACATGCCGGCCGGGTGCACCACATGTTGTTTTCCTAGGTTTAGAGTCTAGCTTTTGAGTGAGTGAGTGAGTGCGATCTCTTTATTTTGAATTCATTTTGAAATGTAACATTAAATTTATTTCTTTGTAATCAATAGATTTAACAGTTCTTTTTCTTTGACCTTAATGTAATGTAAACTCGTGTTTCATTTCTCCATAACTAAGCTTATTTCCTTTATAGCTCCTAGCTTGCATAAACGCTTTGCTATTCATAACTGGTACTTGGGCCAGTCTTGTTGTATTAAGCTTAAAATCCGTTGTGCCTTCTAGGAGTTAATGCATCAGCAAGAACCTGATATCATTAATAGTATTAGTTATTTATTGTCAGGGGTGAAGTCACTTTCTCCAGAGGCTAACAGTACTAATAAACAGCAATTGTGAGGAATTGGTCTCTGCTGTGTACTGTTGAGAAAGTTTATAAATTCTCGTTCTTAGAGAATCGGCGAAGCAAGCCAGAATAAAGTAATCATTGCTTGATTTAGCAAGACAATTCATTGTACTGCTCTTCAGTATTACTGAACATTATCATTTAATATTGCATTTATTTTAAAAATCCCGTGACATGCACCACTGCTCCCCTTGGGGTGCTTAGGTCTAAGAGGACTGGTGATCTCTCCTCTTGTGATGGCAGGTACGGTGGACTGTCCTACCGAGGGCCTACTTGGGACTGTATACAAACAAGTCCCACCCTGAGTCTGGTGAGGGCTGTCCTCATTGGAGGGTAATGCATTTGGACGATGTACTTCTTGTGGGTCTGGCTGGGTGGAAGAGGGGCATGAGGTAGCTGGGGACGTGGGCCGGTGTGGCTCGGGGTCCCTGTGAGCCTCCTTATGGCCTCCTATTAAGATGGGTGTCGCCTCCCATATGTCCTCCTCTTGGGGTGGGTGTGCCAGGGTCTCTCCGTCGGTTGGGTATTTCAAAGACGGTGAACTTAAGCAGCCAGTGTTTATCACCAAACCTGAGCTGAACCTGTGTACTGTACACCTAAGGGCTGACCATAGGAAGAACAACTTACTGGACAACGTCCTTCCTGTACTGAACTATTGCTGTTGGAGCCTGTGGCAGTGTGGGGTGTGGACGTAACACTGATGTCAGGAGCGGGATTAAGCGCTGCAGTGAGTCAAACCTTTGACATGGAAGCAGGAGGTGTGCAGACAAGGTCTTGAGCTGGGCAAGGGGAGGAAATTTCCCTGGTGACAATTGTGAAGCTAATACAAGCACAAAGTGCCCAACTACAAGAACAGAGTGAAGAACAGAAAGAGCTCAGGAACGAAATCAAGGAGAAGTTGGAAGCACAGAGTGAACAACTAGAGGCACAATGCAAAGAACAAAAAGAATATTTTGAACAACTTTAAGAGGCATTACAAGAGCAACAGAGGGAAGTACAATTGAGGGTGCAAGGACAGTTAGATGCATTCATGGGGGAAATGAAGGAGGAAGTAGATGCCAAGCTAGAGCAGCAGAAGTATGAGGTACGCAATAACATGATGGAGTTCAGACAGCATAGATGACCAGGTGAAACATGTAGACAACCAGCTGAGGATTAGCGAGGGAATAGTGACAGAGTGCAGACAGCATGCAGACAACCAGCTAAAGATTAGTGAGGGAATTGTGATGTGCAGACAGCATGTAGATAGCCAGTTGGAGCATGTAGTCGACCATGTGAAGATAATTAGCAAGATAATTGAGGCTGTAGAGAAACATTGAACTACTGAGCCTCAGGTTAGTATACAGGGAGCATATGAAAGGAATGAACAGTGTATGGTGAATCTTGACGGATCTCAGGCATCTAAAGGTAGCATTACAGGGTTGAATAATCAGAATGCAGAAGTTTTAAGTCCTGGATTTAATTATGATGCCCCACTTTTTAGGTCCCAAACCAGTGAAGAGCATGGCTATAATGGGGTCCAATTAGGAAGAAACCTTAAGAATTTGATGGTAGAGTATCTTGGGAAGCTCTCCGGGCACAGTTTGAGTTACTTGTGATCAGAATGGTTGGGATGATAAGCAGAGGGCAGTGCAACTTGCTACTAGCCTTAAGGGTGCCGCAATGGAAATTCTGGGCCAGATGTCAGTGGTGGAGAGGAACAGTTATCAGTCAGTAGTACAAGTGCTGGAGTGCAGATATGGAACCACATACCAGACTGAGGTTTACAGAGCAAGATTCTGGAGCAGTGTACTAGCTCGAGGAGAATCCCTACAGCAGCTTGCTCATGTCCTAGAGAGTATGGCATACAAGGCTTTTTTTACTGAGGGACCAGTTCATCGATGCTCTTGATAGTGCGGAGTTGAAAGTGCAAATGAAGCAGGCACAATCAAGAAGCATGCAAGAAGCACTAGCCAGGGCTCTAGAATTGGAGTCCTACATCAGGTCCAGTACAACCACCTTTTAGACAGGTCACAGTACAGGATTCAAGGCAAGAAAGTGGCAGGTATGTGAAAAGGAAAAACTCGATGGAAGTTGCTGGTACTGTGAAAAGCCAGGACATCACAAAGTGGATTGCAAGTGGATGAGAGAACAGAAGATCAGAGGAGGTTGCTGGTTCTGTGGGAAGCTGGAACACAGGAGAACCTTGATGAATAGTGTGCGAGAACAAGGAAGAATAGACAGCAAGGAGTGCAGCAGGAATGTAAATCTTGGCAAGCAATGCTGCCGTACAGTTGTGACAGGGCCAACGTCAGATGATGCAGACCTGAAGAGGATGCAGATGAAGGATGCAGATTTCTGTCATTTTGGGATGCGACAAGAGCTACATTCAGACCAGGGTAGAAACTTCGAGTCTGCTGTGTTCTGTGAATGCAGCAAGTTATTAGGGATCAAGAAGACCAGGACAACCCCACTAAGGCCACAGTAAGATGGGATGTTGGAGAAATTCAGTTGGACCCTGGCCAAGTACTGCATAGAAGGACAAACAGAATGAGAACAGATTTTACCTGCGTTGTTGATGGCATATCGGTCTGCATCCCATAAGTCTACTGGCTACACTCCTGCACAACTGATGTTGGGCCACGAGTTACATTTACCCGTTGACTTGTTACTGAGAAGACCACCTGGTGAAGAGCTGCGTGCAGACACCACCGGCTACGCAAAGCACCTTCAGGAAAGGCTGGCAGAGTTACATCATCAAGTGCGAGGAGCCCTCAAGTTTTCGGGAGAGGTGATGAAGTGCGAGTATGATACCAAGGCAAGTGAGGTGAGCTTCAAAGATGGTGATCAAGTTTGGTTATATAATCCTCAGCAAAAGAAGGGACAGTCACCGAAGCTGCAGAGCCCATGGGACGGGCTGGACCGCCGATCAGACGTAACGTATCAGATTCGGGGAGGCAGGAAGTCTTGCCCAAAGGTGGTACATATGAATCGTCTGTGGCCGTACCATGGGCGAAGACAGTTCAGCTTGGACATCTCAGAGGAATCGTGCTCTCCCGCAGCCGAGGATGCTGAAGAGGACCGAGGAGCTGAAGTGCAAGAGGATGGTGACAGTTTCCCAAGAGAAGTGCAACAGGAAGAGGACCAAGACCTTCCAGGAGGGGTGGACTGTGTGGAGGAGCAAGGACGTCGTCGGAAGTGGCACAGAAAAAGACCTGATATGTTGAAGGATTATTTTGTGTATAGTTAGATGTTTCATTAGGATTAAGGTTTATGAGTTTGTATAGGATATACTGTGTAGTTTTGTCAGGACGACAAAGAACTAGGAAGAAGGTAGTGTTAAGAAGTGAGATTTACTAGTTAGGTGCTCGAGAAGCATCTCGATGTTTCCCGTATTTACAGTGGTTTCGGTACGAGTCAGAATTGCCAGTTTGCCTGCTGTTTGTGAGCGTAGTTATTTCGTAAGTTATGCATTAATTTTTATGCCCTTTTTTTCTCAGTAATGTTTTATTTACGTGATTGTTAAATTATGTAATTGAAGTTTGTATGCTAAATAATTTACAGAGTTGTGTAAGAAAACTCTGGCATGTTTTGATGTCTCATAATTGGTAACTGTTAGCTATTGTTCCATCGAGTTTGTGCTAGAAGTTTCTCGAGTAATGCAAGCACATATAAGGATGGATAAGAGACTACAGCAAGTTTAGTGGTTTTCAGTTCAGTTTGAGTGTAGTGTAAGTGCAGTGAAGTTTGTATATTTTCGGTAGGCCTACTTGTGAGAACAGTGAAGGGTTACTGAAGTTTGTATATCATCGGTACTTGTGAAAATAGTGAAGTGTTGTCAAGCATTCAGTGCAATTGCAGTTAGTAAAGTTTGTATAGCTCCAGTGCTTGTGAGAACAGTGAAGTGAAGTTGGAAAGTATAAATGTAATTATTTGGAAAATAAAGACAGTGAACTTAAGCAGCCAGTGTTTATCACCACACCTGAGCTGATCTTGTGCACTGTACACCTAAAGGCTGACCATAGAAAGAACAACTCACTGGGCAACATCCTTCCTGTACTGAACTACTGCTGTTGAAGCCTGTGACAGTGTGGAGTGGGGACGTAACAGTAATAAATAATGCAGAATGGGAATGTTATAAAAGAAAACTTACATATCCAGCTGGTGACGGAAAGGAAACTTAGAAAATCTTGAATACGTTAATGAACAGAAACAAGACTAATCCCAGTGAAACTTATATGGTTGGTGACAGGCAAACTACAGTATGGAATCATCTGTCATAGCGAATGCTATTAAAGAATATTTTTCTTCTGTGCCTGCTGAACTTAATAGGAAACTTCCGAAAATGCCAGGTACTGCTTTTGAACAATTTTTGCCAAATCAATTGGATACTACTTTTACTTTTGATCTTTCTACTCCTGAAGAAATAAAAAACATTGTAAACAATTCAAATGATGCAAGCCTAGGTTATGATGGTTTGCCTATGGCAGTACTAAGAAAGAATATTAATGTGTTAAAGGATGTTCTGTGCCGTGTCTGCAATTTATCACTTTCACAGTGTATTTTCCCAAAATATCCACAAGATAGCAAAGATAACTGCATTGCATAAGAGTAAAGACCCACAAATGTTAGCAAATATAGACCAGTTTCTGTGCTAACTGCAGTTAGTAAGATCACTGAAAAGCTTGTATATTTTTAAATTTGACAAATTATTTGGGTCAAATGACCTCTTGCATATTAATTATTATGGCTTTAGGTCCAGCTGTAATACAGAGATGTGTGTAGTCAAGCTTTATTCAGATATTCTACATAATTTTGACCAAGTTAACATGATTTTATCAGTGTTTTCTGATATAAATCGACCATTTTATTGTGTGGACCATAACATTTTGAAAAGCAAGTTGAGAAGATATGGGATAAGGAATACTGAATACAACTGGCTATGCAGTTATCTTTCCAATCGTTCACAGTATGTATCATATAAGGAGTATAGATCAAATTTTCATGTCATAAGCACAGGCGTAAGTCAAGGGTCAATTTTGGGTCCTCTGCTCTTTTTACATTACATGAATGATGTTTTCAGTGCTGTTACTAGAGGACAAGTGCTATTATATGCTGATGAGACTACTTCTTATTTTTCTGGTTTTGATTATGATATCAAAATTGTGGTAAATAATGAGATATTTAGACTCAATACATGGTTTATAACAAATACATTATCTGTAAATGATGAAACAAGATGTATATTTTTTAAAAGGGAAACTTTTACTTATGACTGGCAACCGGTGTTATTAAATAATTCCGAAATTGAACAAGTATATGACTTTAAATTTTTAGGTGTTAGTTGATTACAAAGTAGTTTGGAAATCGCATGTAAATTGCATATTGTTGGGATTATTTACATGTTACGTGGTAAGCTTACCCAACCTGCACTACGTCACCTATATTTTAGCCTGATTTTTTTCTCACCTATTGTGTGGAAATATTTTGTGGTCTTCTTCTTAAAAGAAATGTTCTTCACCCTTTTGAATTAATGCAAAAGAAACTTGTACGAATCATGACTTTTACCAATAGATTTTCACATATCCAACCCTTGTTTAGAGAACTAAAAATTCTTGACTAATGAAACAGTCAACTATTGTTTGGTTTTATTTGTTTATAAAATTAGGAATGGCTTAATATTTTTTTGAAATTTCATTTCAAACAAGAGTAAACAATCACTATCTATTAAAAAAAATCAAAGTTTTCTACAAATACCCCAAGCGACCTCGAGACAAGCACAGCTTTCATTCCATTATAAAGTTATCAGCTTTAGAATTTACTACCAACTGAACTGAAAGAAGCTTCTTCCCTGTACAGTTTTAAGAAAAATGTAAAATTGTATTTTCTACAACAATATCAACAGAATGTCATAAAGCCCATTTTTCTTTTATTGTTTTTGTATTTTTTACTCCTGTTATAAATACTTTGTCAGTGCTGTAAATGCATGTGTAATTAGTGTATTTATAACTTGCTTTCTTTTATAACTAACACCAACCGACTTTGATTATATAATGTGGAGTCTGCTTGATAGTTCAAGTTAGCGGACTCGACTGTTTTTTTTATTTTAAGAATTTGTTAAATTGTATATTTTGAGCTAAATAAAACTTTGAATTTCAATTTGAATTTGTTAAGACGTAGGGATATCGAGATGAGGAAAAGGTGGGAGGAAGGGTAAGGTGAGGGATGGGTCGAAGGATGGCTGTCTTGAGGAATGGATGGAAGGATGGTTGGAGGAAGGGAAGGGTAGAGTGTTAGAAGGAAGAAGAGAGACTGGGGGAAGAGTGGGATGATGGTTTGATGGAAGGATGAGAGGATGGTAAGAAATATGGATATAAGAATAATTGTAAGAAATCTTAACTATGAAACCTAAAATGATACCACTAATAAATTAACTCCATCATCCCTTCACCTTAACAACGCAAACACTGCATTCACTTCCACCGTCCCTATAGATTATAAATAGCAACTCCCACCATCCACCTAAATTAATTAAAACTTCCTTCATTCTTACCTGTGATGTCGTCAGGTAGGGTTTCAAACATGGATCCCGACTCACAGGATTCCATATACACGGTCATCTGAGGAGTGGAAGGAAGCAATCCTTAACACCTTCAGTCTGATTAGGCAATTTTTACCAGGCTGTCATCAAACTATATATCAATGAATGTAGAGATTATAAAAATGAACATCGAACTGTTGATGGTAATAGGTTTGTTCTGATTAATACTCACATAATCATTATCACAATCTTCATCATTGTTTTATTTCCTTACACTGACTATGCATGCTGGGGGTGGGGAGTTGAATCAGGCAAGCAAAAAGTAGAACCATCAACAGATATAAACCCTGCATCATCATCATCATCATCATCATCATCATCATCATCCTGTATCCCACTTATGAAGTAGGCAGAACATAAAAATAAAAGCAGGAAAAAATAATGCACACAGAAATAAGAGAAATACACACACACACACACACACACACACACACACGGGAGAACAATCAATAGGCATAACAAGCCTTACCTCCTTAAACTGCTTGTTTTTGTGCATGTCCACCAACGTTGAGACGAATTTACGAGCATGGAGGAAGGTATTGGGGAACTCAAAGAGACCCGGGCTGCCATGACTGACCAAATTGATAAAAACTCGATCATTTGGCCCACTTCCCAACACTTTACCAGATCCCACGCCGCTCAGGCCCTTAGCGTCGCCCTGCAGGACCTTCAAGAAGTTGTTGGGAGTGAGGTCGTTTCCCGTGTAGTCCTTGGGTACTCCTTGATAAACATCGGGCCCGTCTGGTCGATTAATGAGTTTACCTGGCGTCGGGTTCCTGCAGTTGAATGGTCAGAATTAATTTACTTAGAGCATTGACTTACTTTGATCATTGGCTTACTTTTATCAGTCACTTATTTGGATAATTAACTTTGATCACATACTTTGATCATTACTTATCTTTGATCACCAAGTTCCTTTGATTACTGACGTTTGTTTTTGATGTACTATTGCTTACAAAAGTTCCATTCCTTCTCTTACCCCTCTGCAGCTCACACCACTAGCATAAATAAATGCTACCCAACGGCTTACATGTTGTGGTGTACAAGGTCATCATGCATCATAACGATAATACGCTCGTCAGGGACCCCATGTTGGTGCAGGATCTGGTAGGCATGGCACACGTCAGCCTGGGGGGAATAAGCCAGATTACCACCTTACCATGTCACCACTTCGGCACTAGTACCTACACTCCATACATAATGCATACTAGGATTATTCACTAATTATTCGGAGATATAAGGTCATTGCAGCATCCAAGTTACCACAGTTACCACGTTACCTTCCTTAGATGTTACTCTAGGTACTCATTTTACTTACCATCCTACAAAGGGTGAATGGACATGTCAGTCGAGTGGCACCAACTGCGCACACTAGGATTCGAACCCTTGTGCTAATATACTCGTACTACTACTGCTGCTTCCACAGTCACACACCACCACTACCATACACAGAAGAATTAAGAGTGAAGTCCAAGCACACTTACCTGATGTCTGTAATTGAACCATCCTGTCGATCCAGCCACCAACACCGCCCACAGGTTCCCCTCTCCTTGTGTGTGTGGCTGCAGCACCATAGCACCACCACCACACACCATCATTATCACCATCCACGCTCCTCTCGCTGCCATTCTGTGTAGAGTGATTGATAAAGGTAAACAGATCTTGTATTTGGCTTTCTGTTATCTTCTTTTTGTTTTCCTTTGAAGGGAACAAGCTCCCTTATTCCTTGCAAGAAAGAAAAAGAAAGAATCGTAAGAGGTGTCTTTACTCAGTAAAGGTTGATTTCCACATCTGTCCTATTGACAACAACATCCCTCACACAATGTAGTTTTGGACGAGAAATAGTTAACTTAAGATGCAGTGTCACAGTCTTCTCTAACAGAACTGATGAATTGATCAATAAAGTACATATTTTATTGATTACATATAGTTCCAAAGTCAAGTTTTTTAGTCATTACCTGTCCACAACGTTGAGATCATTAATTAACCCTCTGTCAAGCACGGGTCTCACGTCGCTGATCAATATTTAATAACGATACCCAGATTGAAATACCCAAGTAACCAGACATTTTGGGACAGTACATCGTCTGATGGGGTATATGTGCAGGAGTAGGTGAGAATGAGACGGCAAAAGAAGGAGTGTGTATAGTTGTGAGTAAAAGATGGAAGAAGAACATGAGAGAGTATGGATCAGTTGGGCCAAGGATTGTGTGGGTAAGATTGAAAGTTGGAATACAAATGTGGACGATTGTGTGCGTGTATGCGCCAACGCAAGATCGTGCAAGCAGAGTGAGAGAAGAGTTCTGGACAAATGTGGAAGTGTGTATGGAAAAGTTTGGAAGGAATGAGAGAGTGTTTTTGATCGGTGATATGAATGGTAAAGTAGGGAATGTGAAGGTGGATGGAATAGTTGGTGAGTGGGGTGTGCCTGCTGAGATAGATGAGAATGGCAGTGCGTTAGTGGACATTTGTGCTGGGAGGGGGTTGGTGATAGCCAATACCCTCTTCAGGCATAAAATGATCACAAGGTATACATGGCGGGTGATGAGAAGGGTGGGTGGTGAACTGAATGAAAGGATGACAATGATTGACTATGTGTGTGTGGATGAAAGGATGCGAAGATGTGTAATGGATGCAAGAGCTTATAGAGGTTGGAGGAGTGGACTTTCTGACCACTACTTGGTGGTGGCCAGAATCAAGATCCAAATAAGATGGAGAAATAGAAGAAGAAGGGAAGGACGGGAAGAAGGAGTGGAAAGGTACAAGAGGATGAGAAAAAGGCAGAATATAAGAGGGACGTGGAGGAACGCTTGGGCAAATATGACCTGGAGCAGATGGGGGACGTGGAAGGTGTGTTTAGGATATTCACACAAGAAATATGGGCAGCATGTGATGTGGTGTGTGGGATGAAGAGAAGACGGATGGGGGTGCAAGGAACTGCGTGGTGGAATGACGAGGTGAGACAGGCTGTGGCACAAAAGAAGAAAGCATACAATGTATGGATGAGAAATAGGGGCGTGAAAGAAGTTGAGAGGCGAAAGAGAGTTATATGTTGAAAGAAAGAGAAGGTGAAAAGATTAGTAAGAGAGAGTAAGAAGAGAGTGGATGAGGAATTTGGAAGGAATTTGAGTGTAAAGTGGAGGGACTGTAAGAAAATGTTCTGGAAAGAGATGAAGAGAGTAAGACAGGGCGGAAGTGAAGTTAGCAGGGGAGTGAATGATAAGAATGGTAGATTACTAGTGGAGAAGGGAGAAAAAGTGAGCAGATGGAGAGAACATTTTAAGGAATTGTTGAACATAGAGGATGGAAGTAATGCGAGTATAAGTGGCTGGGGAATGGCTGGGAGAAGGAAGGAGGTGAGAAGACAGGAAGAATTCAGTAGGATAGAAGTTGTGGAAGCAATGAAGAAAGTCAAATTGGGGAAAGCCCCAGGAATTGATGGAGTGTGTGGTGAAATGCTGAAGCATGGGGGAGAGATAGTAGTAGAATGGGTGTGGAAGATATGCAGATTGGCCTGGGAGGAAGGCAGAGTCCTGGAGGATTGGAAGTCAAATATAATTATTCCCTTGTACAAAGGAAAACGGGAAAAAGAAGTGTGTGGTAATCATAGGAGCATTTGTCTTCTTAGTATAACAGGAAAAGTGTATGGCAGGATACTTGTTGACAGGGTCAGAGAAAGAACAGAGGAATTAGTTAGAGAAGAACAGGGAGGCTTTAGGAAGGGAAGAGGTTGTGTAGATCAGATATTCATTCTTAGATCTTTAGTGGAAAAGTTTCTAGAGAAGGGAAAGAAGTTGTATGTGGCCTTCATGGATTTGGAGAAAGCATATGACAGGGTGGATAGACAAGGATTGTGGAAAGTAAGAATATATGGAGTAGTTGGGAAGTTGTTGAATGCTGTGAAGAGTATGTATGATGGTGCTAAGGCTGCAGTGTGTGTGGATGGTGAACTGAGTGAATTTTTCTCTTTGAAGGTTGTGTTGAAACAGGGATGTGTTATGTCTACATGGTTGTTCAATCTGTACATGGATGGGGTAATAAAAGAGGTACAAGGTAGAGTGGTAGATGTTGGAGGGGCCCTGGTGAGAGAGGGTAGTGATTGGAAATTCCCTGTACTGTTGTTTGCAGATGATACTGTGTTGTTGAGTGAAAACGAAGGGGAGCTGCAGGGCTTGGTGAATGAGTTTGGGAGAGTGTGTAAGAAACGGAATCTAAAGGTGAATGTAGGGAAGAGTGAAGTGATGGTCTTTGAGAGAGGTGAAGTCAGTGAATGTACAGCGAGATTGGATGGTGAGGAAATGGAAAATGTGGGTACGTTTAAGTACTTGGGTAGTGTAATGAGTAAGGATGGAGGTTTGGAGGGTGAAGTACTTGAAAGGGCACAGCAGGGAAGAAAGGTTGCTGTTTCCTTGAAAGCAGTGATAAGATACAGGGAAGTGAGCATGGAAGTGAAAAGTTACTACATGACAGTATTGTGATACCAACTCTAACTTATGGAAGTGAAGCTTGGACGTTGTTGGAAGGACACAAGTTAAGAGTGACAGCAGTGGAAATGAGTTATTTAAGAGGAGCCTATGGAGTCACATGGAGAAACAGGCTGACAAATGAGGACATAAAGGAGCGTTGTGGTGTGGATGTGGATGTGATTGGAAGCGTTAGGAGGAATACACGAGGTGGTTTGGCCATGTGGAGAGGATGGAGGATGAAAGACTGATGAGGAGAGTATATGTGAGTGAGGTGGAGGGGGGTAGAGGGAGGGGGAGACCGAGGATGAGATGGAGGGTTGGGGTGGAGAGGTATATGAGAGAGGGGGGTATGAGTTGGGAGCATGGCAGTGAAATGGCGAGGGGCAGGGCGACGTGGAGGCGATTTGTTTCTGGCCACCCCGTGCGGGATTGAGGCGTCTGGCAATAGATAGACAGATAGACATTGTCAGGTGTTAGGGAATAGAAAACGAGAATAACTGTATCTAAGACAAACTATGAAATTAGCCTTTGATAAGTTGGAGATTGTATGAAGAAGGAATTAAAGGAATTCTATTATTTTGGTATACAGTGCTATAGAAACGGGAAGGCATCTGTTAAAGAAGTAAAATGTAAATCTCTCTCTCTCTCTCTCTCTCTTAAAAAAACTGTCAAAATACATGAAAAACAAACATAATTCTCTTACCTGAAAATTTCTCGTGCGTTGTAACGTCGCAGTCAAAACTCGAAACCCAACAGCCTCTCGCTTATATAGGGCAGTGTGTGTGTGTGTGTGTGTGTGTGTGTGTGTGTGTGTGTGTGTGTGTGGACAAAAGTTACCTCAATATATCACCCCTTTCCATTCTCTTCTGCTGGCTAATATTCCCAAGTTGAGAGAATCTTCGGGATGTTTCCCTACCCATAAATGATAAATATGATGCGTCAGGGAGGAAAGTAACAGACACACCGTAAGTATATAGTACACGTAGAGTAATGCCAGGCGAACTTTTTACCTGTCTGCCCTAAACAATACAATCGCCTGTCCCTAATATAGATGCGTAAACAAGTTGAGATAACCGTACGGGGGCGGGATGGTACTTTGATCCCCGCGTTACGTCGCTACATCTCTCCTGCCCTGTCATGCTTGGCGTCGTAATCATTGGGGATGTTAGCCAATTTCTGCTATAAATAAGTCTCCATAGTTATTTATTAAAAAGAAAATTTTTTTGCCCTTTTTTCAATTTATTATTCACTTTAGTTTGTCGTGGATTTAGTAGATTCATGAGTAAAGATAATTATATAAACTACAAAGCATCAGATAGCGCATGCCTCCGCCATCGCCAGCATAAGTAAAGATTTATAATCCGACCTCCATCCAAGTCGTTGGAGGAAGTAATTTATTCTACTATCTTGGTCTGCCTCGTCGCCCATCTCAGAAAAGGCATACCTCCGTCGACGCCAAATCGCCAATAAAATTTATGATTTATTCCTGAATCCAGATTCAGATCCGGATCCACTTCAAAATCAAATAAACTCTTTCTTGGCCCACTGGTCACCTATCCACCACACTACATTGAAATCCGACAACAACCTTTTGAGATAGCTTGTCCAAAAACAGAGAGAAAGACAGACTTGGGTGAATACATAACCTCTACCAACTTCGCTGGCAAGGGTAACAAGTAGGAACAACCAGCGAGTGCCATACTTCCGTCCTACAAAGGGCGCAAGGATCAAATATTTGACTTTGGCCATTGGCCTTTACCCTTACAGAGTGTTCTCAAAGTCAAACTGTTTTAATTTGAGGGTATAAACCTATATTCGTTAATCCATTCATTCCCAGGACGTCATTTTTATTCATTCTTGCTGCTAGCGGTCCATTTTATTCATATATATATATATATATATATATATATATATATATATATATATATATATATATATATATATATATATATATATATATATATATATATATATATATATATATATATATATATATATATATATATATATATCTATGAAGAGAGTGGATGAGGAATTTGGAAGGAATTTGAGTGTAAAGTCGAGGGACTGTAAGAAAATGTTCTGGAAAGAGGTGAAGAGAGTAAGACAGGGTGGCAGTGACATTAGTAGGGGAGTGAAAGATAAAAATGGTAGATTACTAGTGGAGAAGGGAGAAAAAGTGAGCAGATGGAGAGAACAATTTAAGGAATTGTTGAACATCGAGAATGGAAGTAATGTGAGTACAGTATAAGTAACTGGGGAATGGCTGGGAGAAGGAGGGAGGTGAGAAGACAGGAAGAAATCAGTAGCATAGAAGTTGTGGAAGCAATGAAGAAAATCAAACTGGGGAAAGCCCCAGAAATTGATGGAGTGTGTGGTGAAATGCTGAAGCAATGGGGGAGAGATAGGAGTAGAATAAATGTGGAAGATATGAAGATTGGCCTGGGAGGAAGGTAGAGTCCCGGAGGATTGGAAGTCAAATATAATTATTCCCTTGTACAAAGGAAAACGGGAAAAAAAAGTGTGTGGTAATCATAGGAGCATTTGTCTTCTTAGTATAACAGGAAAAGTGTATGGCAGGATACTTATTGACAGGGTCAGAGAAAGAACAGAGGAATTAGTTAGAGAAGAACAGGGAGGCTTTAGGAAGGGAAGAGGTTGTGTAGATCAGATATTCATTCTTAGATCTTTAGTGGAAAAGTTTCTAGAGAAGGGAAAGAAGTTGTATGTGGCCTTCATGGATTTGGAGAAAGCATATGACAGGATGGATAGACAAGGATTGTGGAAAGTATTAAGAATATATGGAGTAGATGGAAAGTTGTTGAATGAGTAAAGAGTATGTATGATGGTGCTAAGGCTGCAGTGCGTTTGGATGGTGAACTGAGTGAATTTTTCTCTTTGAAGGTTGGTTTGAAACAGGGATGTGTCATGTCTCCATGGTTGTTCAATCTGTGCATGGATGGGGTAATAAAAGAGACATGAGGTAGGGCAGTGGATGTTGGAGTGTTTCTAGTGAGAGAGGACAGTGTTCGGAAACTCCCTGTACTGCTGTTTGCAGATGATACTGTGTTGTTGAGTGAAGACGAAGGGGAGCTGCAAGGCTTGGCGGATGAGTTTGGGAGAGTAAGAAACGAAATCTAAAGGTGAATGTAGGGAAGAGTTAAGTGATGGTCTTTGAGAGAGGTGAAGTCAGTGAATGTACAGACGTCGGAATAAGTTCGTTTCCTTTTCCGTGGACTAAGGCGTTTGTAACACTGCTCGATGGAGAGGTATCCCCTCCTCCTCCCTTCCTCATCGTCTCACAGTCCCACTCAATCTCCCCACTTTTCTCTCCGACCCAATCACCCCACTCGGTACCTTCCATACTCTCGCTGACAGCCAACTAGGGGTTTCTGTATTTCAAGCACCTCTCTAATTACATGTAGTCCGAACAACTAATAAAGGAGGAGTACAGTATATATCATAAACCAAGTTAGGAAAAGGTTTACTACACTGTGTGTGTGTGTGTGTGTGTGTGTGTGTGTGAGAGAGAGAGAGAGAGAGAGAGAGAGAGAGAGAGAGAGAGAGAGAGAGTGTTAAAAGACAGGAAGCGACAGGCGGAGAGGGAGAGCGAGTGGAAAAATGATAAATGAGAGGACAGTTAAGGAAAAAATAAGAAGGGGAGAGGCAAGGAGAGAACAACGAGAGCTAAGAAATGAGACAGAGAGTGAGAAGAGACAGTGAGAGGTGAAATGAGATACAAGCAGTGTGAAAGGGAAAGAGAAAAGGGAGATGTGAACAGAAAGGCCGGGAGACAGGGAAGTAGAGACAAAAGGTGAGACAGCTGAGAGAAATGGGAATGGAGCAAACATAGAAATAGGGATAACAAAAGGAGAATGTGGGAAAGAGAGCTACGGAACGGAATACTGAGAACGATAATGAGAAAAATTAGGAAAGGAGGCAAGGTAACAGGGAGAAGGAAGAAAGCGTGTTATTCTGGCAAGAACGCAAGGAGTTAGATGAAAGCATTGAGGCTGAGTAGAACGAATGTATCATTCAAGTAAAAAGGAAGGGAGACAAACAGAAATTAGAGAAATTTGCGGAGAGAAAGTAGAAATTAAGGATGGGAAGAAAATAGGTTAATTGGGGGGGCAAGAAAGAGGAGGGGGATGTTTAGAAGGGAGGACAGGAGGGGGAGGGAGGGAGGGAAAGACAGTGGGAAAAGCGGAATGAAAGAAGAGATTTCGGGAGACAGGGAGCGATGGGGGGAGGAGTGAGAAAAAGAGCATGCAGTTATTACTAAGGGAAGAAAGCAGTGAAGGAAATGGATTTAGTACGGTACAAATAAAGAAAATACGGAGAGAGTAACTGAGGAAAATAGGTAAGACATGTGACATGAAAAAAGTATGACAAAGTTGTGACACAGGGAGGGAGAAAGAAAAAATGAGTGAGGTAAGGAGGGAGTGACAGAGGGGGAGAGAGACGAAGGAAAGGAAAGAGAGACTGGGCAGATAGCTATAAAGAAAGGGAAAGGAGGGAAAATGAAACTGGGGATGAGACAAAGGATCCAGAGAGAGAGAGAGAGGGGGGGGGGGCAGTACACACACAGGCACAGACAGATAGGTCGACAAATATTCAGAGTGTGTGTGTGTGTGTGTGTGTGTGTGTGTGTGTGCTTCCGTCCCTGTGTCACTCCTATAGCATTGTTCCATTTTTTCACTTGCTTGTTTTCTTTCTCTCTGCTTCAGTTTCTTTTCTCACTCCCTTTTTTTATCAGTATCTCTCCTGATTGTTCTTACCATTCCAAGTCTCTCTCTCTCTCTCTCTCTCTCTCTCTCTCTTGCTGTATTCTCTTCTTCCCCTCCTTTCCTTCTCACTCTTCTTTCCACCTCTCTTTCTCTTCCCCATCTTACATCATTTTACTCTCTCTCTCTCTCTCTCTCTCTCTCTCTCTCTCGGCATAAAGAGATTGTTCTCACAGTCTATATCTCCTTAATACGGCCACTTCCTGAGTTGCTGTGGAATTTTGGTAGCTTGAAAAAGGCGTACGTCGACTTAAAAAGGGTTCAGGAGACTAAGGTATCAGGTTCGCCTGAGGGCCGTGGGACTTGTTTAGTAGAAACTCGTAGACTACGAGGTCAGCTCATTAAAGTGTTTAAAATGTGAACGGGTTTCACAGTCATTAAGTAGAAAGTTGCTTGCTCTTAACACGGACTCGGCACACAACTATGGTTGGAAGCTGTAAATGAAAAAATTTACCAGCAGAATTACGTGAAAACTTTTTCACGTGAAAGATCTGCTCTACATGTGAAACCGGCTCAACATGGATGTTGTTAACACTACAGTAGAGAAGTTTAAGGGATTCATCGGTAGGATCTTATACTAGACTAAATGTGAACTGAATATGCACTCCCAGGCAAACAAGAAGTATCTCCACGGTATGGGCTGCATAGTCATTAAGATCCTAACTTTTCCTTGTAACTCCTGTGTGTGTGTGTGTGTGTGTGTGTGTGTGTGTGTGTGTAAAAGAGGTGTCTACTACCGCAACATATCACAGCAGATTTATTTCTCTCTCTCTCTCTCTCTCTCTCTCTCTCTCTCTCTCCCCCCCCCCTCTCTCTCTCTCTCTCTCTCTTTCTCTGTGTGTGTAAAAGAGGTGTCTACTACCGCAACATATCACAGCAGATTTATTTCTCTTTCTGTCTTTCTCTCTCTCTCTCTCTCTCTCTCTCTGTAAAAGAGGTGTCTACTAGGGCAACATTTAATCACAGCAGATTTATTCTCTCTCTCTCTCTCTCTCTCTCTCTCTCTCTCTCTCTCTCTCCGGGTGGGGTTATGGGGTCGGAGAGAAAAGTGGAGGGGTTGGGTGGAAGTGTGGGACGATGAGGAAGGGAGGAGGAGGGGATATCTCTCCATCGAGCAGTGTTACAAACGCCTTAGTCCATGGAAAAGGAAACGAACTTATTCCGACGTCTGTACAGTGAGGTTGGATGGTAAGGAAATGGAAAATGTGAGTGCGTTGAAGTACGTGGGGAGTGTGATGAGTAAGGATGGATGTTTGGAGGGTGAAGTGCTGGAAAGGGTGCAACAGGGAAGAAAGGTTGCTGGTTCCTTGAAAACAGTGATAAGATACAGGGAAGTGAGGATGGAAGTGAAAAGTTACTACATGACAGTACTGTGATACCAACTCTAATGTACGGAAGTGAAGCTTGGACGATGTTGGAAGGACACAAGTCAAGAGTGAGAGCAGTGGAAATGAGTTATTTAAGAGGAGCCTGTGGAGTCACATGGAGAGACAGACTGACAGATGAGGATATAAAGGAGCGTTGTGGTATGGATGTGGATGTGATAGGAAGCGTTAGGAGGAACACACTGAGGTGGTTTGGTCATGTGGAGAGGATGGAGAGTGAGAGACTGACGAGGAGAGTGTATGTGAGTGAGGTGGAGGGGGGAGAGGGAGGGGGAGGCCGAGGATGAGGTGGAGGGATGGGGTGGAGAGGTATATGAGAGAGGGGGGAGTGAGTTGGGAGCAGGGCAGTGAAATGGCGGGGGACAGGGCGACTTGGAGGCGATTTGTTTGTGGTTACCCCGTACGGGATAGAGGCGTCTGGCAATATATATATATATATATATATATATATATATATATATATATATATATATATATATATATATATATATATATAATGGCCTCATGTTGAAGGGGTTAACACTTTGTAAGGTAGGGCGTGACAGCTGTTTAATACCGTCTACTTCTACATGAGTATATTCCCCTGAGGCAGGCATTGTTTTCTGAATGTGTACAGTATCTGACCCTCTCATCGCCTTGGTTCTCATGTTTTTAATACGAGATTGGTGGGTTTCTTCAGTTAAAGTCTTTTGCTTTCATCTGAGGAACTGGACCACTTCCATAACTCCAGTATTGAGTCATGTTTTCGTGATATTCGATGAGCATGAATCAAGGGGGCGGAATAAGTCTCCCTGGTTACTAATCAAATCCGTCTCCCAATCTATCTACAGTTGGCCATCGACTTAGCTGAAAGAGGTTTGGGATCATCATCAGGTTAGAACGACATGCTGTAATATAGTTCAATGGAGTGATTGTGTGTGTGTGTGTGTGTGTGTGTGTTTCGGTGGGGCGTAAGGGTAGATCAGGCTTAGGGAGGTCATATTTCAGTTAGCTGCCTTTCTGTTTCTCCAACGTGCCTCTGGATAGAACATGCAAGGGAGTTTTGTAGAAGATCCATCTCAACTGTCCCACTTTTGCCTATACTAACACCTGCTACCTACTTGCCCCACCACAAACATCCTTACCTTTCCTACGTGGCTTGTCTTTAGTTCAGCTTTGGTGTTTCCCTTTTATTCTTCCTAATTAAAAGATTCGCATTGCACAGTAAATCATATCCATAATTTTCTTGCTATCCATTCCATCACCCAATTCAAGAAATGTCATGGCCGTATTCTTGTTGGTGTGGGGGACTTCGTAGTGCATCTTCATCAGTGATTTATTTTCCACCTTGTAACTAAGATAACGAAGTCTCACGCTACGCACTCACCCGATGTAGGGTTGCCTTCAGGTGACTATACGCTCAGTGACAAGCTAATTGATTTCCTGTAACAAAAAAAAAGAAGTTTGGTGGTAACCATACAGTATAACCATGACGCCTTAGAGTTTAGAGGATTAAGGTGCTCCAACTGGTCGAGGCTTATGGGGGTTTACATCCGCCAAGCGATAGGGGTCTACTGTTCACACAATGCTTCTCAGGGGCGAGGGAGGTTGGTCACCCTCGCCTTAATTGTCAGGACTCAGTAGCCTAATCTCTGAGCTCCTACTCTCCAGATGAAAAAATAAATGATTGGATGATAGGCGGACAGATAGACAGCAAACTTCCTCTTTAATCTTAGGTTTATATGATCACTTCTGGCATAGTTTGTATCAGTAACATACAAAGGGGAATATTAAGGCGTGATGTGCATAATAAATCGTCAAGGAAGAGACGTTACGAGATCAACCCAACCAGAAATGCGGCCAATGGTCTTTATATTTGAAGGTCTGAATGTTGGGTAAATGGACATTGATTAGCGTTCTGTTGCTCGTTTTGTGTGTGTGTGTGTGTGTGTGTGTGTG